>NW_026734401.1:300000-485787 GCF_949786415.1 Peromyscus eremicus
TGTGCCCACATGGAGTTGTATACACTGAACTGTTAGAATGAGTGTGCCCACATGGAGCTGTGCACACTGACCTGTTAGAATGAGTGTGCCCACATGGAGGTGTGCACACTGAACTGTTAGAATGAGTGTGTCCACATGGCCGTGTCCACACTGAAGTGTTAGAAAGAGTGTGCTCACATGGAGTTGTGCACACTGAACTGTTAGTATTTCTGTGTCCACATGGAGGTGTGCACACTGAAATGTTAGAATGAGTGTGCCCATATGGAGTTGTGCACACTGAACTGTTAGGATGACTGTGTCCACATGGACGTGTGCACACTGAACTGTTAGAATGACTGTGTCCACGTGGAGATGTGCACACTGAACTGTTAGAATGAGTGTGTCCACATGGAGGTGTGCACACTGAACTGTTAGAATGAGTATGCCCACATGGAGGTGTGCACACTAAATTGTTAGAATGATTGTGTACACATGTAGGTGTACACACTGAACTGTTAGAATGAGTGTGTCCCTGTGGAGGTGTGCACACTGAACTGTTAGAATTAGTGTGTCCACTTGGAGGTGTGCACACTAAACTGTTAGAATGAGAGTGCCCACTTGGAGGAGTGCACACTGAACTGTTAGAATGTGTGTGTCCCTGTTGAGGTGTGCACACTGAACTGTTAGAGTGAGTGTGCCCACATGGAGGTATGCATACTGAACTGTTAGAATGAGTGTGCCCACATGGAGTTGTGCACACTGAACTGTTAGAATGAGTGTGCCCACATGGAGGTGTGCACACTGGACTGTTAGAATGAGTGTGTCCACATGGAGGTGTGCACACTGAACTGTTAGAATGAGTGTGTCCACATGGAGGTGTGCACACTGAACTCTTAGAATGAGTGTGTCAACATGGAGGTGTGCACACTGAACTGTTAGAATGAGTGTGTCCACATTAAAAGTGTGCACGCTGAACGGTTAGAATGAGTGTGCCCACATGGAGGTGTGCACACTGAACTGTTAGAATGAGTGTGTCCACATGGAGGTGTGCACACTGAACTGTTAGAATGAGTGTATCCCTGTTGAGGTGTGCACACTGAACTGTTAAAATGACTGTGCCCACATGGAGGTGTCCACACTGAACTGTTAGAATGATTATGTCCACATGGAGGTGTGCACACTGAACTGTTAGAATGAGTGTATCCCTGTGGAGGTGTGCACACTGAACTGTTAGAATGAGTGTGTCCACATGGAGGTTTGCACACTGAACTGTTAGAATGAGTGTGTCCACATGGAGGTGTGCACACTGAACTGTTAGAATGAGTGTGCCCACATGGAGTTGTGCACACTGAACTGTTAGAATGAGTATGCCCACAGGGAGGTGTGCACACTGAACTGTTAGAATGATTGTGTCCACATGCAGGTGTGCACACTGAACTGTTAGAATGAGTGTGTCCCTGTGGAGGTGTGCACACTGAACTGTTACAATGATTATGTCCACATGGAGGTGTGCACACTGAACTGTTAGAATGAGTGTGTCCCTGTGGAGGTGTGCACACTGAAATGTTAGAATGAGTGTGTCCACATGGAGGTGTGCACATCGAAGTGTTAGAATTTGTCAACATGGAGGTGTGCACACTGAACTGTTAGAATGAGTGTGTCCACATGTAGGTATGCAAAATGAATTGTTATAATGAGTGTGCCCACATGGAGGTGTGCACACTGAACTGTTAGAATGAGTGTGCCCACTTGGAGGTGTGCACACTGAACTGTTATTATGAGTGTGTCCACATGGAGTTGTGCACACTGAACTGTTAGAATGAGTGTATCCCTGTGGAGGTGTGCACACTGAACTGTTAGAATGAGTGTGTCCACATGGCCGTGTCCACACTGAAGTGTTAGAATGAGTGTGCCCACATGGAGTTGTGCACACTGAACTGTTAGAATGAGTGTGCCCACATGGAGGTGTGCACACTGAACTGTTAGAATGACTGTGTCCTCATGGAGGTGTGCACACTGAACTGTTAGAATGATTATGTCCACATGGAGGTGTGCACACTGAACTGTTAGAATGAGTGTATCCCTGTGGAGGTGTGCACACTGAATTGTTAGAATGAGTGTGACCACATGGAGTTGTGCACACTGAATTGTTATAATGAGTGTGCCCACATGGAGGTGTGCACACTGAACTGTTAGAATGAGTGTGCCCACATGGAGTTGTGCACACTGAACTGTTAGAATGAGTGTGTCCACATGGAGGTGTGCAAACTGAACTGTTAGAATGAGTGTATCCCTGTGGAGGTGTGCACACTGAACTGTTAGAATGAGTGTGTCCCTGTGGAGGTGTGCACACTGAACTGTTAGAATGAGTGTGTCCACATGAAGGTGTAAACCCTGAACTGTTAGAATGAGTGTGTCCACATGGAGGTGTGAACACTGAACTGTTAGAATGAGTGTGCCCACATGGAGGTGTGCACACTGAACTGTTAGAATGACTGTACCCACATGGAGGTGTGCACACTGAACTGTTAAAATGAGTGTGCCCACATGGAGTTGTGCACACTGAACTGTTAGAATGATTGTTCCCACATGGAGGTGTGCACACTGAACTGTTAGAATGAGTGTGTCCACATGGCCGTGTCCACACGGAAGTGTTAGAATGAGTGTGCCTACATGGAGTTGTGCACATTGAACTGTAAGAATTTCTGTGTCCACATGGAGGTGTGCACACTGAACTGTTAGAATGAGTGTGCCCACATGGAGTTGTGCACACTGAACTGTTAGGATGACTGTGTCCACATGGACGTGTGCACAGTGAACTGTTAGAATGACTGTGTCCACGTGGAGATGTGCACACTGAACTGTTAGAATGAGTGTGTCAACATGGAGTTGTGCACACTGAACTGTTAGAATGAGTATGCCCACATGGAGGTGTGCACACTGAATTGTTAGAATGATTCTGTCCACATGGAGGTGTACACACTGAACTGTTAGAATGAGTGTGTCCCTGAGGAGGTGTGCACACTGAACTGTTAGAATTAGTGTGTCCACTTGGAGGTGTTCACACTGAACTGTTAGAATGAGTGTGTCCAATTGGAGGTGTGCACACTGAACTGTTAGAATGAGTGTGTCCACATGGAGTTGTGCACACTGAACTGTTAGAATGAGTGTGTCCACATGGAGGTGTGCACACTCAACTCTTAGAATGAGTGTGTCCACATGGAGGTGTGCACACTGAACTGCTAGTATGAGTGTGTCCACATTAAAAGTGTGCACAATGAACTGTTAGAATGAGTGTGCCCACATGGAGGAGAGCACACTCAACTCTTAGAATGAGTGTGTCCACATGGAGGTGTGCACACTGAACTGTTAGAATGAGTGTATCCCTGTTGAGGTGTGCACACTGAACTGTTAGAATGAGTGTGTCCCTGTGGAGGTGTGCACACTGAACTGCAAGAATGAGTGTGTCCACATGGAGGTGTGCACACTGAACTGTTAGGATGACTGTGTCCACATGGACGTGTCCACACTGAAGTGTTAGAAAGAGTGTGCCCACATGGAGTTGTGCACACTGAACTGTTAGAATTTCTGTGTCCACATGGAGGTGTGCACACTGAAATGTTAGAATGAGTGTGCCCATATGGAGTTGTGCACACTGAACTGTTAGGATGACTGTGTCCACATGGACGTGTGCACACTGAACTGTTAGAATGACTGTGTCCACGTGGAGATGTGCACACTGAACTGTTAGAATGAGTGTGTCCACATGGAGGTGTGCACACTGAACTGTTAGAATGAGTATGCCCACATGGAGGTGTGCACACTAAATTGTTAGAATGATTGTGTCCACATGTAGGTGTACACACTGAACTGTTAGAATGAGTGTGTCCCTGTGGAGGTGTGCACACTGAACTGTTAGAATTAGTGTGTCCACTTGGAGGTGTGCACACTAAACTGTTAGAATGAGAGTGCCCACTTGGAGGTGTGCACACTGAACTGTTAGAATGTGTGTGTCCCTGTTGAGGTGTGCACACTGAACTGTTAGAGTGAGTGTGCCCACATGGAGGTGTGCATACTGAACTGTTAGAATGAGTGTGCCCACATGGAGTTGTGCACACTGAACTGTTAGAATGAGTGTGCCCACATGGAGGTGTGCACACTGAACTGTTAGAATGAGTGTGTCCACATGGAGGTGTGCACACTGAACTGTTAGAATGAGTGTGTCCACATGGAGTTGTGCACACTGAACTGTTAGAATGAGTGAGTCCACATGGAGGTGTGCAAACTCAACTGTTAGAATGAGTGTATCCCTGTGGAGGTGTGCACACTGAACTGTTAGAATGAGTGTGTCCCTGTGGAGGTGTGCACACTGAACTGTTAGAATGAGTGTGTCCACATGAAGGTGTAAACCCTGAACTGTTAGAATGAGTGTGTCCACATGGAGGTGTGAACAACTCCATGTGTGCACAACTCCATGTGGGCACACTCATTCTAACAGTTCAGTGTGCACACCTCCATGTGGGCACACTCATTATAACAATTCAGTGTGCACAACTCCATGTGGTCACACTCATTCTAACAATTCAGTGTGCACACCTCCACAGGGATACACTCATTCTAACAGTTCAGTGTGCACACCTCCATGTGGACATAATCATTCTAACAGTTCAGTGTGGACACCTCCATGTGGGCACAGTCATTTTAACAGTTCAGTGTGCACACCTCCATGAGGACACAGTCATTCTAACAGTTCAGTGTGCACACCTCCATGTGGGCACACTCATTCTAACAGTTCCGTGTCCACATGGCCGTGTCCACACTGAAGTGTTAGAATGAGTGTGCCCACATGGAGTTGTGCACACTGAACTGTTAGAATGATTATGTCCACATGGAGGTGTGCACACTGAACTGTTAGAATGAGTGTATCCCTGTGGAGGTGTGCACACTGAATTGTTAGAATGAGTGTGACCACATGGAGTTGTGCACACTGAATTGTTATAATGAGTGTGCCCACATGGAGGTGTGCACACTGAACTGTTAGAATGAGTGTGCCCACATGGAGTTGTGCACACTGAACTGTTAGAATGAGTGTGTCCACATGGAGGTGTGCAAACTCAACTGTTAGAATGAGTGTATCCCTGTGGAGGTGTGCACACTGAACTGTTAGAATGAGTGTGTCCCTGTGGAGGTGTGCACACTGAACTGTTAGAATGAGTGTGTCCACATGAAGGTGTAAACCCTGAACTGTTAGAATGAGTGTGTCCACATGGAGGTGTGAACACTGAACTGTTAGAATGAGTGTGCCCACATGGAGGTGTGCGCACTGAACTGTTAGAATGAATGTACCCACATGGAGGTGTGCACACTGAACTGTTAAAATGAGTGTGCCCACATGGAGTTGTGCACACTGAACTGTTAGAATGAGTGTGCCCACATGGAGGTGTGCACACTGAACTGTTAGAATGAGTGTGTCCACATGGCCATGTCCACACGGAAGTGTTAGAATGAGTGTGCCTACATGGAGTTGTGCACACTGAACAGTTAGAATTTCTGTGTCCACATCGAGGTGTGCACACTGAACTGTTAGAATGAGTGTGTCCACATGGAGTTGTGCACACTGAACTGTTAGGATGACTGTGTCCACATGGACGTGTGCACAGTGAACTCTTAGAATGACTGTGTCCACGTGGAGATGTGCACACTGAACTGTTAGAATGAGTGTGTCAACATGGAGTTGTGCACACTGAACTGTTAGAATGAGTATGCCCACATGGAGGTGTGCACACTGAATTGTTAGACTGATTCTGTCCACATGTAGGTGTACACACTGAACTGTTAGAATGAGTGTGTCCCTGAGGAGGTGTGCACACTGAACTGTTAGAATTAGTGTGTCCACTTGGAGGTGTTCACACTGAACTGTTAGAATGAGTGTGTCCACTTGGGGGTGTGCACACTGAACTGTTAGAATGAGTGTGTCCACATGGAGTTGTGCACACTGAACTGTTAAAATGAGTGTGTCCACATGGAGGTGTGCACACTCAACTCTTAGAATGAGTGTGTCCACATGGAGGTGTGCACACTGAACTGTTAGAATGAGTGTATCCCTGTTGAGGTGTGCACACTGAACTGTTAGAATGAGTGTGTCCCTGTGGAGGTGTGCACACTGAACTGCAAGAATGAATGTGTCCACATGGAGGTGTGCACACTGAACTGTTAGAATGAGTGTGCCCACATGGAGGTGTGCACACTGAACTGTTAAAATGAGGATGCCCACAGGGAGGTGTGCGCACTGAACTGTTAGAATGAGTGTGCCCAAATGGAGGTGTGCACACTGAACTGTTAGAATTTTTGTGTCCACATGGAGGTGTGCACACTGAACTGTTAGAATGAGTGTGTCCTCATGGAGGTGTGCACACTGAACTGTTAAAATGACTGTGCCCACATGGAGGTGTCCACACTGAACTGTTAGAATGATTATGTCCACATGGAGGTGTGCACACTGAACTGTTAGAATGAGTGTGTCCCTGTGGAGGTGTGCACACTGAACTGTTAGAATGAGTGTGTCCCTGTGGAGGTGTGCACACTGAACTGTTAGAATGAGTGTGCCCATATGGAGGTGTGCACACTGAATTGTTAGAATGAGTATGCCCACATGGAGGTGTGCACACTAAATTGTTAGAATGATTGTGTCCACATGTAGGTGTACACACTGAACTGTTAGAATGAGTGTGTCCCTGTGGAGGTGTGCACACTGAACTGTTAGAATTAGTGTGTCCTCTTGGAGGTGTGCACACTAAACTGTTAGAATGAGTGTGTCAACATGCAGGTGTGCACACTGAACTGTTAGAATGTGTGTGTCCACATGGAGGTGTGCACACTGAACTGTTAGAATGAGTGTGCCCCATGGAGGTGTGCACACTGAACTGTTAGAATGAGTGTGTCCACATGCAGGTGTGCACACTGAACTGTTAGAATGAGTGTGCCCACATGGAGGTGTGCACACTGAACTGTTAGAATGAGTGTGTCCCTGTGGAGGTGTGCACACTGAACTGTTAGAACGAGTGTTTCCACATTGAGGTGTGCACACTGAACTGTTAGAATGAGTGTGCCCTCATGGAGGTGTGCACACTGAACTGTTAGAATGAGTGTGCCCACATGGAGGTGTAAACACTGAACTGTTAGAATGAGTGTGCCCACATGGAGTTGTGCACACTGAACTGTTAGAATGAGTGTGCCCACATGGAGGTGTGCACACTGAACTGTTAGAATGAATGTGTCCACATGGCCGTGTCCACACTGAAGTGTTAGAATGAGAGTGCCCACATGGAGTTGTGCACACTGAACTGTTAGAATTTCTGTGTCCACATGGAGGTGTGCACACTGAACTGTTAGAATGAGTGTGCCCACATGGAGTTGTGAACACTGAACTGTTAGGATGACTGTGTCCACATGCACGTGTGCACACTGAACTGTTAGAATGACTGTGTCCCTGTGGAGGTGTGCACACTGAACTGTTAGAATTAGTGTGTCCACTTGGAGGTGTGCACACTAAACTGTTAGAATGAGAGTGCCCACTTGGAGGTGTGCACACTGAACTGTTAGAATGTGTGTGTACCTGTTGAGGTGTGCACACTGAACTGTTAGAGTGAGTGTGCCCACATGGAGGTGTGCATACTGAACTGTTAGAATGAGTGTGCCCACATGGAGTTGTGCACACTGAACTGTTAGTATGAGTGTGCCCACATGGAGGTGTGCACACTGAACTGTTAGAATGAGTGTGTACACATGGAGGTGTGCACACTGAACTGTTAGAATGAGTGTGTCCACATGGAGTTGTGCACACTGAACTGTTAGAATGAGTGTGTCAACATGGAGGTGTGCACACTGAACTGTTAGAATGAGTGTGTCCACATTAAATGTGTGCACACTGAACGGTTAGAATGACTGTGCCCACATGGAGGTGTGCATACTGAACTGTTAGAATGAGTGTGTCCACATGGAGGTGTGCACACTGAACTGTTAGAATGAGTGTATCCCTGTTGAGGTGTGCACACTGAACTGTTAGAGTGAGTGTGTCCACATGGAGGTGTGCACACTGAACTGTAAGAATAAGTGTGTCCACTTGGAGGTGTGCACACTGAACTGTTAGAATGAGTGTGTCCACATGGAGGTGTGCACACTGAACTGTTAGAATGAGTATGCCCACATGGAGGTGTGCGCACTGAACTGTTAGAATGAGTGTGCCCACATGGAGGTGTGCACACTGAACTGTTAGAATGTTTGTGTCCACAGGGAGGTGTCCACACTGAACTGTTAGAATGAGTGTGTCCACATGGAGGTGTGCACACTGAACTGTTAGAATGATTGTGTCCTCATGGAGGTGTGCACACTGAACTGTTAAAATGACTGTGCCCACATGGAGGTGTCCACACTGAACTGTTAGAATGATTATGTCCACATGGAGGTGTGCACACTGAACTGTTAGAATGAGTGTATCCCTGTGGAGGTGTGCACACTGAACTGGTAGAATAAGTGTGTCCACATGGAGGTTTGCACACTGAACTGTTAGAATGAGTGTGTCCACATGGAGGTGTGCACACTGAACTGTTAGAATGAGTGTGCCCACATGGAGTTGTGCACACTGAACTGTTAGAATGAATATGCCCACATGGAGGTGTGCACACTGAACTGTTAGAATGATTGTGTCCACATGCAGGTGTGCACACTGAACTGTAAGAATGAGTGTGTCCCTGTGGAGGTGTGCACACTGAACTGTTACAATGATTATGTCCACATGGAGGTGTGCACACTGAAATGTTAGAATGAGTGTGTCCCTGTGGAGGTGTGCACACTGAAATGTTAGAATGAGTGTGTCCACATGGAGGTGTGCACATCGAAGTGTTAGAATTTGTCAACATGGAGGTGTGCACACTGAACTGTTAGAATGAGTGTGTCCACATGTAGGTGTGCACAATGAATTGTTATAATGAGTGTGCCCACATGGAGGTGTGCACACTGAACTGTTAGAATGAGTGTGCCCACTTGGAGGTGTGCACACTGAACTGTTAGAATGAGTGTGTCCACATGGAGTTGTGCACACTGAACTGTTAGAATGAGTGTATCCCTGTGGAGGTGTGCACACTGAACTGTTAGAATGAGTGTGTCCACATGGCCGTGTCCACACTGAAGTGTTAGAATGAGTGTGCCCACATGGAGTTGTGCACACTGAACTGTTAGAATGACTGTGTCCACATGGAGGTGTGCACACTGAACTGTTAGAATGAGTGTGCCCACATGGAGTTGTGCACACTGAACTGTTAGGATGACTGTGTCCACATGGACGTGTGCACACTGAACTGTTAGAATGACTGTGTCCACGTGGAGGTGTGCACACTGAACTGTTAGAATGAGTGTGTCCACATGGAGGTGTGCACACTGAACTGTTAGAATGAGTGTGTCCACATGGAGGTGTGCACACTGAACTGTTAGAATGAGTGTATCCCTGTGGAGGTGTGCACACTGAACTGTTAGAATGAGTGTGTCCCTGTGGAGGTGTGCACACTGAACTGTTAGAATGAGTGTGTCCACATGGAGGTGTAAACCCTGAACTGTTAGAAATAGTGTGTCCACATGGAGGTGTGCACACTGAACTGTTAGAATGAGTGTGCCCACATGGAGGTGTGCACACTGAACTGTTAGAATGAGTGTGCCCACATGGAGGTGTAAACACTGAACTGTTAGAATGAGTGTGCCCACATGGAGCTGTGCACACTGAACTGTTAGAATGAGTGTGCCCACATGGAGGTGTGCACACTGAACTGTTAGAATGAGTGTGTCCACATGGATGTGTCCACACGGAACTGTTAGAATGAGTGTGCCCACATGGAGTTGTGCACACTGAACTGTTAGAATTTCTGTGTCCACATGGAGGTGTGCACACTGAAATGTTAGAATGAGTGTGCCCATATGGAGTTGTGCACACTGAACTGTTAGGATGACTGTGTCCACATGGACGTGTGCACACTGAACTGTTAGAATGACTGTGTCCACGTGGAAATGTGCACACTGAACTGTTAGAATGAGTGTGTCCACATGGAGGTGTGCACACTGAACTGTTAGAATGAGTATGCCCACATGGAGGTGTGCACACTGAATTGTTAGAATGATTGTGTCCACATGTAGGTGTACACACTGAACTGTTAGAATGAGTGTGTCCCTGTGGAGGTGTGCACACTGAACTGTTAGAATTAGCGTGTCCACTTGGAGGTGTGCACACTGAACTGTTAGAATGAGTGTGTCCACTTGGAGGTGTGCACACTGAACTGTTAGAATGAGTGTGTCCACATGGAGTTGTGCACACTGAACTGTTAGAATGAGTGTGTCCACATGGAGGTGTGCACACTCAACTCTTAGAATGAGTGTGGCCACATGGAGGTGTGCACACTGAACTGTTAGAATGAGTGTGTCCACATTAAAAGTGTGCACACTGAACTGTTAGAATGAGTGTGCACACATGGAGGTGTGCACACTGAACTGTTAGAATGAGTGTGTCCACATGGAGGTGTGCACACTGAACTGTTAGAATGAGTGTATCCCTGTTGAGGTGTGCACACTGAACTGTTAGAATGAGTGTGTCCACATTAAAAGTGTGCACACTGAACCGCTAGAATATGTCCAAATGGAGGTGTGCACACTGAACTGTTAGAATGAGTGTATCCCTGTGGAGATGTGCACACTGAACTGTAAGAATGAGTGTGTCCCCATGGAGGTGTGCACACTGAATTGTTAGAATGAGTGTGCCCACATGGAGGTGTGCACACTGAACTGTTAGAATGAGGATGCCCACAGGGAGGTGTGCGCACTGAACTGTTAGAATGAGTGTGCCCACATGGAGGTGTGCACACTGAACTGTCAGAATGAGTATGCCCACATGGAGGAGTGCACACTGAATTGTTAGAATGATTGTGTCCACATGTAGGTGTACACACTGAACTGTTAGAATGAGTGTGTCCCTGTGGAGGTGTGCACACTGAACTGTTAGAATGAGTGAGTCCACATGGAGGTGTGCACACTGAACTGTTAGAATGAGTGTGCCCACATGGAGGTGTGCACACTGAACTGTTAGAATGAGTGTGTCCCTGTGGAGGTGTGCACACTGAACTGTTAGAATGAGTGTGTCCACATGGAGGTGTGCACACTGAACTGTTAGAATGATTGTATCCCTGTGGAGGTGTGCACACTGAAATGTTAGAATGAGTGTGTCCCTGTGGAGGTGTGCACACTGAAATGTTAGAATGAGTGTGTCCACATGGAGGTGTAAACCCTGAACTGTTAGAATGAGTGTGTCCACATGGAGGTGTGCACACTGAACTGTTAGAATGAGTGTGCCCACATGGAGGTGTGCACACTGAACTGTTAGAATGAGTGTGCCCACATGGAGGTGTAAACACTGAACTGTTAGAATGAGTGTGCCCACATGGAGCTGTGCACACTGAACTGTTAGAATGAGTGTGCCCACATGGAGGTGTGCACACTGAACTGTTAGAATGAGTGTGTCCACATGGCCGTGTCCACACTGAACTGTTAGAATGAGTGTGCCCACATGGAGTTGTGCACACTGAACTGTTAGAATTTCTGTGTCCACATGGAGGTGTGCACACTGAAATGTTAGAATGAGTGTGCCCATATGGAGTTGTGCACACTGAACTGTTAGGATGACTGTGTCCACATGGACGTGTGCACACTGAACTGTTAGAATGACTGTGTCCACGTGGAGATGTGCACACTGAACTGTTAGAATGAGTGTGTCCACATGGAGGTGTGCACACTGAACTTTTAGAATGAGTATGCCCACATGGAGGTGTGCACACTGAATTGTTAGAATGATTGTGTCCACATGTAGGTGTACACACTGAACTGTTAGAATGAGTGTGTCCCTGTGGAGGTGTGCACACTGAACTGTTAGAATTAGCGTGTCCACTTGGAGGTGTGCACACTGAACTGTTAGAATGAGTGTGTCCACTTGGAGGTGTGCACACTGAACTGTTAGAATGAGTGTGTCCACATGGAGTTGTGCACACTGAACTGTTAGAATGAGTGTGTCCACATGGAGGTGTGCACACTCAACTCTTAGAATGAGTGTGGCCACATGGAGGTGTGCACACTGAACTGTTAGAATGAGTGTGTCCACATTAAAAGTGTGCACACTGAACTGTTAGAATGAGTGTGCACACATGGAGGTGTGCACACTGAACTGTTAGAATGAGTGTGTCCACATGGAGGTGTGCACACTGAACTGTTAGAATGAGTGTATCCCTGTTGAGGTGTGCACACTGAACTGTTAGAATGAGTGTGTCCACATTAAAAGTGTGCACACTGAACCGCTAGAATATGTCCAAATGGAGGTGTGCACACTGAACTGTTAGAATGAGTGTATCCCTGTGGAGATGTGCACACTGAACTGTAAGAATGAGTGTGTCCCCATGGAGGTGTGCACACTGAATTGTTAGAATGAGTGTGCCCACATGGAGGTGTGCACACTGAACTGTTAGAATGAGGATGCCCACAGGGAGGTGTGCGCACTGAACTGTTAGAATGAGTGTGCCCACATGGAGGTGTGCACACTGAACTGTTAGAATGAGTATGCCCACATGGAGGAGTGCACACTGAATTGTTAGAATGATTGTGTCCACATGTAGGTGTGCACACTGAACTGTTAGAATGAGTGTATCCCTGTGGAGGTGTGCACACTGAACTGTTAGAATGAGTGTGTCCCTGTGGAGGTGTGCACACTGAACTGTTAGAATGAGTGTGTCCACATGGAGGTGTAAACCCTGAACTGTTAGAATGAGTGTGTCCACATGGAGGTGTGCACACTGAACTGTTAGAATGAGTGTGCCCACATGGAGGTGTGCACACTGAACTGTTAGAATGAGTGTGCCCACATGGAGGTGTAAACACTGAACTGTTAGAATGAGTGTGCCCACATGGAGCTGTGCACACTGAACTGTTAGAATGAGTGTGCCCACATGGAGGTGTGCACACTGAACTGTTAGAATGAGTGTGTCCACATGGCCGTGTCCACACTGAACTGTTAGAATGAGTGTGCCCACATGGAGTTGTGCACACTGAACTGTTAGAATTTCTGTGTCCACATGGAGGTGTGCACACTGAAATGTTAGAATGAGTGTGCCCATATGGAGTTGTGCACACTGAACTGTTAGGATGACTGTGTCCACATGGACGTGTGCACACTGAACTGTTAGAATGACTGTGTCCACGTGGAGATGTGCACACTGAACTGTTAGAATGAGTGTGTCCACATGGAGGTGTGCACACTGAACTTTTAGAATGAGTATGCCCACATGGAGGTGTGCACACTGAATTGTTAGAATGATTGTGTCCACATGTAGGTGTACACACTGAACTGTTAGAATGAGTGTGTCCCTGTGGAGGTGTGCACACTGAACTGTTAGAATTAGCGTGTCCACTTGGAGGTGTGCACACTGAACTGTTAGAATGAGTGTGTCCACTTGGAGGTGTGCACACTGAACTGTTAGAATGAGTGTGTCCACATGGAGTTGTGCACACTGAACTGTTAGAATGAGTGTGTCCACATGGAGGTGTGCACACTCAACTCTTAGAATGAGTGTGGCCACATGGAGGTGTGCACACTGAACTGTTAGAATGAGTGTGTCCACATTAAAAGTGTGCACACTGAACTGTTAGAATGAGGATGCCCACAGGGAGGTGTGCGCACTGAACTGTTAGAATGAGTGTGCCCACATGGAGGTGTGCACACTGAACTGTTAGAATGAGTATGCCCACATGGAGGAGTGCACACTGAATTGTTAGAATGATTGTGTCCACATGTAGGTGTGCACACTGAACTGTTAGAATGAGTGTATCCCTGTGGAGGTGTGCACACTGAACTGTTAGAATGAGTGTGTCCCTGTGGAGGTGTGCACACTGAACTGTTAGAATGAGTGTGTCCACATGGAGGTGTAAACCCTGAACTGTTAGAATGAGTGTGTCCACATGGAGGTGTGCACACTGAACTGTTAGAATGAGTGTGCCCACATGGAGGTGTGCACACTGAACTGTTAGAATGAGTGTGCCCACATGGAGGTGTAAACACTGAACTGTTAGAATGAGTGTGCCCACATGGAGCTGTGCACACTGAACTGTTAGAATGAGTGTGCCCACATGGAGGTGTGCACACTGAACTGTTAGAATGAGTGTGTCCACATGGCCGTGTCCACACTGAACTGTTAGAATGAGTGTGCCCACATGGAGTTGTGCACACTGAACTGTTAGAATTTCTGTGTCCACATGGAGGTGTGCACACTGAAATGTTAGAATGAGTGTGCCCATATGGAGTTGTGCACACTGAACTGTTAGGATGACTGTGTCCACATGGACGTGTGCACACTGAACTGTTAGAATGACTGTGTCCACGTGGAGATGTGCACACTGAACTGTTAGAATGAGTGTGTCCACATGGAGGTGTGCACACTGAACTTTTAGAATGAGTATGCCCACATGGAGGTGTGCACACTGAATTGTTAGAATGATTGTGTCCACATGTAGGTGTACACACTGAACTGTTAGAATGAGTGTGTCCCTGTGGAGGTGTGCACACTGAACTGTTAGAATTAGCGTGTCCACTTGGAGGTGTGCACACTGAACTGTTAGAATGAGTGTGTCCACTTGGAGGTGTGCACACTGAACTGTTAGAATGAGTGTGTCCACATGGAGTTGTGCACACTGAACTGTTAGAATGAGTGTGTCCACATGGAGGTGTGCACACTCAACTCTTAGAATGAGTGTGGCCACATGGAGGTGTGCACACTGAACTGTTAGAATGAGTGTGTCCACATTAAAAGTGTGCACACTGAACTGTTAGAATGAGTGTGCACACATGGAGGTGTGCACACTGAACTGTTAGAATGAGTGTGTCCACATGGAGGTGTGCACACTGAACTGTTAGAATGAGTGTATCCCTGTTGAGGTGTGCACACTGAACTGTTAGAATGAGTGTGTCCACATTAAAAGTGTGCACACTGAACCGCTAGAATATGTCCAAATGGAGGTGTGCACACTGAACTGTTAGAATGAGTGTATCCCTGTGGAGATGTGCACACTGAACTGTAAGAATGAGTGTGTCCCCATGGAGGTGTGCACACTGAATTGTTAGAATGAGTGTGCCCACATGGAGGTGTGCACACTGAACTGTTAGAATGAGGATGCCCACAGGGAAGTGTGCGCACTGAACTGTTAGAATGAGTGTGCCCACATGGAGGTGTGCACACTGAACTGTTAGAATGAGTATGCCCACATGGAGGAGTGCACACTGAATTGTTAGAATGATTGTGTCCACATGTAGGTGTACACACTGAACTGTTAGAATGAGTGTGTCCCTGTGGAGGTGTGCACACTGAACTGTTAGAATGAGTGAGTCCACATGGAGGTGTGCACACTGAACTGTTAGAATGAGTGTGCCCACATGGAGGTGTGCACACTGAACTGTTAGAATGAGTGTGTCCCTGTGGAGGTGTGCACACTGAACTGTTAGAATGAGTGTGTCCACATGGAGGTGTGCACACTGAACTGTTAGAATGAGTGTATCCCTGTGGAGGTGTGCACACTGAACTGTTAGAATGAGTGTGTCCCTGTGGAGGTGTGCACACTGAACTGTTAGAATGAGTGTGTCCACATGGAGGTGTAAACCCTGAACTGTTAGAATGAGTGTGTCCACATGGAGGTGTGCACACTGAACTGTTAGAATGAGTGTGCCCACATGGAGGTGTGCACACTGAACTGTTAGAATGAGTGTGCCCACATGGAGGTGTAAACATTGAACTGTTAGAATGAGTGTGCCCACATGGAGCTGTGCACACTGAACTGTTAGAATGAGTGTGCCCACATGGAGGTGTGCACACTGAACTGTTAGAATGAGTGTGTCCACATGGCCGTGTCCACACTGAACTGTTAGAATGAGTGTGCCCACATGGAGGTGTGCACACTGAACTGTTAGAATTTCTGTGTCCACATGGAGGTGTGCACACTGAAATGTTAGAATGAGTGTGCCCATATGGAGTTGTGCACACTGAACTGTTAGGATGACTGTGTCCACATGGACGTGTGCACACTGAACTGTTAGAATGACTGTGTCCACGTGGAGATGTGCACACTGAACTGTTAGAATGAGTGTGTCCACATGGAGGTGTGCACACTGAACTTTTAGAATGAGTATGCCCACATGGAGGTGTGCACACTGAATTGTTAGAATGATTGTGTCCACATGTAGGTGTACACACTGAACTGTTAGAATGAGTGTGTCCCTGTGGAGGTGTGCACACTGAACTGTTAGAATTAGCGTGTCCACTTGGAGGTGTGCACACTGAACTGTTAGAATGAGTGTGTCCACTTGGAGGTGTGCACACTGAACTGTTAGAATGAGTGTGTCCACATGGAGTTGTGCACACTGAACTGTTAGAATGAGTGTGTCCACATGGAGGTGTGCACACTCAACTCTTAGAATGAGTGTGGCCACATGGAGGTGTGCACACTGAACTGTTAGAATGAGTGTGTCCACATTAAAAGTGTGCACACTGAACTGTTAGAATGAGGATGCCCACAGGGAGGTGTGCGCACTGAACTGTTAGAATGAGTGTGCCCACATGGAGGTGTGCACACTGAACTGTTAGAATGAGTATGCCCACATGGAGGAGTGCACACTGAATTGTTAGAATGATTGTGTCCACATGTAGGTGTGCACACTGAACTGTTAGAATGAGTGTATCCCTGTGGAGGTGTGCACACTGAACTGTTAGAATGAGTGTGTCCCTGTGGAGGTGTGCACACTGAACTGTTAGAATGAGTGTGTCCACATGGAGGTGTAAACCCTGAACTGTTAGAATGAGTGTGTCCACATGGAGGTGTGCACACTGAACTGTTAGAATGAGTGTGCCCACATGGAGGTGTGCACACTGAACTGTTAGAATGAGTGTGCCCACATGGAGGTGTAAACACTGAACTGTTAGAATGAGTGTGCCCACATGGAGCTGTGCACACTGAACTGTTAGAATGAGTGTGCCCACATGGAGGTGTGCACACTGAACTGTTAGAATGAGTGTGTCCACATGGCCGTGTCCACACTGAACTGTTAGAATGAGTGTGCCCACATGGAGTTGTGCACACTGAACTGTTAGAATTTCTGTGTCCACATGGAGGTGTGCACACTGAAATGTTAGAATGAGTGTGCCCATATGGAGTTGTGCACACTGAACTGTTAGGATGACTGTGTCCACATGGACGTGTGCACACTGAACTGTTAGAATGACTGTGTCCACGTGGAGATGTGCACACTGAACTGTTAGAATGAGTGTGTCCACATGGAGGTGTGCACACTGAACTTTTAGAATGAGTATGCCCACATGGAGGTGTGCACACTGAATTGTTAGAATGATTGTGTCCACATGTAGGTGTACACACTGAACTGTTAGAATGAGTGTGTCCCTGTGGAGGTGTGCACACTGAACTGTTAGAATTAGCGTGTCCACTTGGAGGTGTGCACACTGAACTGTTAGAATGAGTGTGTCCACTTGGAGGTGTGCACACTGAACTGTTAGAATGAGTGTGTCCACATGGAGTTGTGCACACTGAACTGTTAGAATGAGTGTGTCCACATGGAGGTGTGCACACTCAACTCTTAGAATGAGTGTGGCCACATGGAGGTGTGCACACTGAACTGTTAGAATGAGTGTGTCCACATTAAAAGTGTGCACACTGAACTGTTAGAATGAGTGTGCACACATGGAGGTGTGCACACTGAACTGTTAGAATGAGTGTGTCCACATGGAGGTGTGCACACTGAACTGTTAGAATGAGTGTATCCCTGTTGAGGTGTGCACACTGAACTGTTAGAATGAGTGTGTCCACATTAAAAGTGTGCACACTGAACCGCTAGAATATGTCCAAATGGAGGTGTGCACACTGAACTGTTAGAATGAGTGTATCCCTGTGGAGATGTGCACACTGAACTGTAAGAATGAGTGTGTCCCCATGGAGGTGTGCACACTGAATTGTTAGAATGAGTGTGCCCACATGGAGGTGTGCACACTGAACTGTTAGAATGAGGATGCCCACAGGGAGGTGTGCGCACTGAACTGTTAGAATGAGTGTGCCCACATGGAGGTGTGCACACTGAACTGTTAGAATGAGTATGCCCACATGGAGGAGTGCACACTGAATTGTTAGAATGATTGTGTCCACATGTAGGTGTACACATTGAACTGTTAGAATGAGTGTGTCCCTGTGGAGGTGTGCACACTGAACTGTTAGAATGAGTGAGTCCACATGGAGGTGTGCACACTGAACTGTTAGAATGAGTGTGCCCACATGGAGGTGTGCACACTGAACTGTTAGAATGAGTGTGTCCCTGTGGAGGTGTGCACACTGAACTGTTAGAATGAGTGTGTCCACATGGAGGTGTGCACACTGAACTGTTAGAATGAGTGTATCCCTGTGGAGGTGTGCACACTGAACTGTTAGAATGAGTGTGTCCCTGTGGAGGTGTGCACACTGAACTGTTAGAATGAGTGTGTCCACATGGAGGTGTAAACCCTGAACTGTTAGAATGAGTGTGTCCACATGGAGGTGTGCACACTGAACTGTTAGAATGAGTGTGCCCACATGGAGGTGTGCACACTGAACTGTTAGAATGAGTGTGCCCACATGGAGGTGTAAACACTGAACTGTTAGAATGAGTGTGCCCACATGGAGCTGTGCACACTGAACTGTTAGAATGAGTGTGCCCACATGGAGGTGTGCACACTGAACTGTTAGAATGAGTGTGTCCACATGGCCGTGTCCACACTGAACTGTTAGAATGAGTGTGCCCACATGGAGGTGTGCACACTGAACTGTTAGAATTTCTGTGTCCACATGGAGGTGTGCACACTGAAATGTTAGAATGAGTGTGCCCATATGGAGTTGTGCACACTGAACTGTTAGGATGACTGTGTCCACATGGACGTGTGCACACTGAACTGTTAGAATGACTGTGTCCACGTGGAGATGTGCACACTGAACTGTTAGAATGAGTGTGTCCACATGGAGGTGTGCACACTGAACTTTTAGAATGAGTATGCCCACATGGAGGTGTGCACACTGAATTGTTAGAATGATTGTGTCCACATGTAGGTGTACACACTGAACTGTTAGAATGAGTGTGTCCCTGTGGAGGTGTGCACACTGAACTGTTAGAATTAGCGTGTCCACTTGGAGGTGTGCACACTGAACTGTTAGAATGAGTGTGTCCACTTGGAGGTGTGCACACTGAACTGTTAGAATGAGTGTGTCCACATGGAGTTGTGCACACTGAACTGTTAGAATGAGTGTGTCCACATGGAGGTGTGCACACTCAACTCTTAGAATGAGTGTGGCCACATGGAGGTGTGCACACTGAACTGTTAGAATGAGTGTGTCCACATTAAAAGTGTGCACACTGAACTGTTAGAATGAGTGTGCACACATGGAGTTGTGCACACTGAACTGTTAGAATGAGTGTGTCCACGTGGAGATGTGCACACTGAACTGTTAGAATTAGTGTGTCCCTGTGGAGGTGTGCACACTGAACTGTAAGAATGAGTGTGTCCCCATGGAGGTGTGCACACTGAACTGTTAGAATGAGTGTGCCCACATGGAGGTGTGCACACTGAACTGTTAGAATGAGGATGCCAACAGGGAGGTGTGCGCACTGAACTGTTAGAATGAGTGTGCCCACATGGAGGTGTGCACACTGAACTGTTAGAATGTTTGTGTCCACATGGAGGTGTGCACACTGAACTGTTAGAATGAGTGTGTCCACATGGAAGTGTGGACACTGAACTGTTAGAATGATTGTGTCCTCATGGAAGTGTGCACACTGAACTGTTAAAATGACTGTGCCCACATGGAGGTGTCCACACTGAACTGTTAGAATGATTATGTCCACATGGAGGTGTGCACACTGAACTGTTAGAATGAGTGTGTCCACATGGAGGTGTAAACCCTGAACTGTTAGAATGAGTGTGTCCACATGGAGGTGTGCACACTGAACTGTTAGAATGAGTGTATCCCTGTGGAGGTGTGCACACTGAACTGTTAGAATGAGTGTGTCCACATGGAGGTTTGCACACTGAACTGTTAGAATGAGTGTGTCCACATGGAGGTGTGCACACTGAACTGTTAGAATGAGTGTGCCCACATGGAGTTGTGCACACTGAACTGTTAGAATGAGTATGCCCACATGGAGGTGTGCACACTGAACTGTTAGAATGATTGTGTCCACGTGCAGGTGTGCACACTGAACTGTAAGAATGAGTGTGTCCCTGTGGAGGTGTGCACACTGAACTGTTACAATGATTATGTCCACATGGAGGTGTGCACACTGAAATGTTAGAATGAGTGTGTCCCTGTGGAGGTGTGCACACTGAAATGTTAGAATGAGTGTGTCCACATGGAGGTGTGCACATCGAAGTGTTAGAATTTGTCAACATGGAGGTGTGCACACTGAACTGTTAGAATGAGTGTGTCCACATATAGGTGTGCACAATGAATTGTTATAATGAGTGTGCCCACATGGAGGTGTGCACACTGAACTGTTAGAATGAGTGTGCCCACTTGGAGGTGTGCACACTGAACTGTTAGAATGAGTGTGTCCACATGGAGTTGTGCACACTGAACTGTTAGAATGAGTGTATCCCTGTGGAGGTGTGCACACTGAACTGTTAGAATGAGGGTGTCCACATGGCCGTGTCCACACTGAAGTGTTAGAATGAGTGTGCCCACATGGAGTTGTGCACACTGAACTGTTAGAATGACTGTGTCCACATGGAGGTGTGCACACTGAACTGTTAGAATGAGTGTGCCCACATGGAGTTGTGCACACTGAACTATTAGGATGACTGTGTCCACATGGACGTGTGCACACTGAACTGTTAGAATGACTGTGTCCACGTGGAGGTGTGCACACTGAACTGTTAGAATAAGTGTGTCCACATGGAGGTGTGCACACTGAACTGTTAGAATGAGTGTGTCCACATGGAGGTGTGCACACTGAACTGTTAGAATGAGTGTATCCCTGTGGTGGTGTGCACACTGAACTGTTAGAATGAGTGTGTCCCTGTGGAGGTTTGCACACTGAACTGTTAGAATGAGTGTGTCCACATGGAGTTGTAAACCCTGAACTGTTAGAATGAGTGTGTCCACATGGAGGTGTGCACACTGAACTGTTAGAATGAGTGTGCCAACCTGTAGGTGTGCACACTGAACTGTTAGAATTAGTGTGCCCACATGGAGGTGTGCACACTGGACTGTTAGAATGAGTGTGTCCACATGGAGGTGTGCACACTGAACTGTTAGAATGAGTGTGCCCACATGGAGGTGTGCACACTGAACTGTTAGAATGAGGATGCCCACAGGGAGGTGTGCGCACTGAACTGTTAGAATGAGTGTGCCCACATGGAGGTGTGCACACTGAACTTTTAGAATGTTTGTGTCCACATGGAGGTGTGCACACTGAACTGTTAGAATGAGTGTGTCCACATGGAGGTGTGCACACTGAACTGTTAGAATGATTGTGTCCTCATGGATGTGTGCACACTGAACTGTTAAAATGACTGTGCCCACATGGAGGTGTCCACACTGAACTGTTAGAATGATTATGTCCACATGGAGGTGTGCACACTGAACTGTTAGAATGAGTGTGTCCACATGGAGGTGTAAACCCTGAACTGTTAGAATGAGTGTGTCCACATGGAGGTGTGCACACTGAACTGTTAGAATGAGTGTGCCCACTTGGAGGTGTGCACACTGAACTGTCAGAATGAGTGTCCACATGGAGGTGTGCACACTGAACTGTTAGAATGAGTATGCCCACATGGAGTTGTGCACACTAAACTGTTAGGATGACTGTGTCCACATGCACGTGTGCACACTGAACTGTTAGAATGACTGTGTCCCTGTGGAGGTGTGCACACTGATCTGTTAGAATTAGTGTGTCCACTTGGAGGTGTGCACACTAAACTGTTAGAATGAGAGTGCCCACTTGGAGGTGTGCACACTGAACTGTTAGAATGTGTGTGTCCCTGTTGAGGTGTGCACACTGAACTGTTAGAGTGAGTGTGCCCACATGGAGGTGTGCATACTGAACTGTTAGAATGAGTGTGCCCACATGGAGGTGTGCACACTGAACTTTTAGAATGTTTGTGTCCACATGGAGGTGTGCACACTGAACTGTTAGAATGAGTGTGTCCACATGGAGGTGTGCACACTGAACTGTTAGAATGATTGTGTCCTCATGGAGGTGTGCACACTGAACTGTTAAAATGACTGTGCCCACATGGAGTTGTGCACACTGAACTGTTAGAATTTCTGTGTCCACATGGAGTTGTGCACACTGAAATGTTAGAATGAGTGTGCCCATATGGAGTTGTGCACACTGAACTGTTAGGATGACTGTGTCCACATGGACGTGTGCACACTGAACTGTTAGAATGACTGTGTCCACGTGGAGATGTGCACACTGAACTGTTAGAATGAGTGTGTCCACATGGAGGTGTGCACACTGAACTGTTAGAATGAGTATGCCCACATGGAGGTGTGCACACTGAATTGTTACAATGATTGTGTCCACATGTAGGTGTACACACTGAACTGTGAGAATGAGTGTGTCCCTGTGGAGGTGTGCACACTGAACTGTTAGAATTAGTGTGTCCACTTGGAGGTGTGCACACTGAACTGTTAGAATGAGTGTGTCCACTTGGAGGTGTGCACACTGAACTGTTAGAATTAGTGTGTCCACATGGAGTTGTGCACACTGAACTGTTAGAATGAGTGTGTCCCTGAGGAGGTGTGCACACTGAACTGTTAGAATTAGTGTGTCCACTTGGAGGTGTTCACACTGAACTGTTAGAATGAGTGTGTCCACTTGGAGGTGTGCACACTGAACTGTTAGAATGAGTGTGTCCACATGGAGTTGTGCACACTTAACTGTTAGAATGAGTGTGTCCACATGGAGGTGTGCACACTCAACTCTTAGAATGAGTGTGTCCACATGGAGGTGTGCACACTGAACTGTTAGAATGAGTGTGTCCACATTAAACGTGTGCACAATGAACTGTTAGAATGAGTGTGCCCACATGGAGGTGTGCACACTCAACTCTTAGAATGAGTGTGTCCACATGGAGGTGTGCACACTGAACTGTTAGAATGAGTGTATCCCTGTTGAGGTGTGCACACTGAACTGTTAGAATGAGTGTGTCCCTGTGGAGGTGTGCACACTGAACTGCAAGAATGAGTGTGTCCACATGGAGGTGTGCACACTGAACTGTTAGAATGAGTGTGCCCACATGGAGGTGTGCACACTGAACTGTTAGAATGAGGATGCCCACAGGGAGGTGTGCGCACTGAACTGTTAGAATGAGTGTGCCCAAATGGAGGTGTGCACACTGAACTGTTAGAATGTTTGTGTCCACATGGAGCTTTGCACACTGAACTGTTAGAATGAGTGTGTCCTCATGGAGCTGTGCACACTGAACTGTTAAAATGACTGTGCCTACATGGAGGTGTCCACACTGAACTGTTAGAATGATTATGTCCACATGGAGGTGTGCACACTGAACTGTTAGAATGAGTGTGTCCCTGTGGAGGTTGCACACTGAACTGTTAGAATTTCTGTGTCCACAACAAGGTGTTCACACTGAAATGTTAGAATGAGTGTGCCCATATGGAGTTGTGCACACTGAACTGTTAGGATGACTGTGTCCACATGGACGTGTGCACACTGAACTGTTATAATGAGTGTGTCCACATGGAGGTGTGCACACTGAACTGTTAGAATGAGTATGCCCACATGGAGGTGTGCACACTGAATTGTTAGAATGATTGTGTCCACATGTAGGTGTACACACTGAACTGTTAGAATGAGTGTGTCCCTGTGGACGTGTGCACACTGAACTGTTAGAATGAGTGTGTCCACTTGGAGGTGTGCACACTGAACTGTTAGAATGAGTGTGTCCACATGGAGTTGTGCACACTGAACTGTTAGAATGAGTGTGTCCACATTAAAAGTGTGCACACTGAACGGTTAGAATGAGTGTGCCCACATGGAGGTGTGCACACTGAACTGTTAGAATGAGTGTGTCCACATGGAGGTGTGCACACTGAACTGTTAAAATGAGTGTATCCCTGTTGAGGTGTGCACACTGAACTGTTAGAGTGAGTGTGTCCACATGGAGGTGTGCACACTGAACTGTAAGAATAAGTGTGTCCACTTGGAGGTGTGCACACTGAACTGTTAGAATGAGTGTTCCCACATGGAGGTGTGCACACTGAACTGTTAGAATGAGTATGCCCACATGGAGGTGTGCGCACTGAACTGTTAGAATGAGTGTATCCCTGTGGAGGTGTGCACACTGAACTGTTATAATGAGTGTGTCCACATGGAGGTTTGCACACTGAACTGTTAGAATGAGTGTGTCCACATGGAGGTGTGCACACTGAACTGTTAGAATGAGTGTGCCCACATGGAGTTGTGCACACTGAACTGTTAGAATGAGTATGCCCACATGGAGGTGTGCACACTGAACTGTTAGAATGATTGTGTCCACATGCAGGTGTGCACACTGAACTATAAGAATGAGTGTGTCCCTGTGGAGGTGTGCACACTGAACTGTTACAATGATTATGTCCACATGGAGGTGTGCACACTGAAATGTTAGAATGAGTGTGTCCCTGTGGAGGTGTGCACACTGAAATGTTAGAATGAGTGTGTCCACATGGAGGTGTGCACATCGAAGTGTTAGAATTTGTCAACATGGAGGTGTGCACACTGAACTGTTAGAATGAGTGTGTCCACATGTAGGTGTGCACAATGAATTGTTATAATGAGTGTGCCCACATGGAGGTGTGCACACTGAACTGTTAGAATGAGTGTGCCCACTTGGAGGTGTGCACACTGAACTGTTAGAATGAGTGTGTCCACATGGAGTTGTGCACACTGAACTGTTAGAATGAGTGTGTCCACATGGAGGTGTGCACACTGAACTGTTAGAATGAGTGTGCCCACTTGGAGGTGTGCACACTGAACTGTTAGAATGAGTGTGTCCACATGGAGTTGTGCACACTGAACTGTTAGAATGAGTGTATCCCTGTGGAGGTGTGCACACTGAACTGTTAGAATGAGTGTGTCCACATGGCCGTGTCCACACTGAAGTGTTAGAATGAGTGTGCCCACATGGAGTTGTGCACACTGAACTGTTAGAATGACTGTGTCCACATGGAGGTGTGCACACTGAACTGTTAGAATGAGTGTGCCCACATGGAGTTGTGCACACTGAACTATTAGGATGACTGTGTCCACATGGACGTGTGCACACTGAACTGTTAGAATGACTGTGTCCACGTGGAGGTGTGCACACTGAACTGTTAGAATGAGTGTGTCCACATGGAGGTGTGCACACTGAACTGTTAGAATGAGTGTGTCCACATGGAGGTGTGCACACTGAACTGTTAGAATGAGTGTATCCCTGTGGTGGTGTGCACACTGAACTGTTAGAATGAGTGTGTCCCTGTGGAGGTGTGCACACTGAACTGTTAGAATGAGTGTGTCCACATGGAGTTGTAAACCCTGAACTGTTAGATTGAGTGTGTCCACATGGAGGTGTGCACACTGAACTGTTAGAATGAGTGTGCCCACATGGAGGTGTGCACACTGAACTGTTAGAATTAGTGTGCCCACATGGAGGTATGCACACTGAACTGTTAGAATGAGTGTGTCCCTGTGGAGGTGTGCACACTGAACTGTTAGAATTAGTGTGTCCACTTGGAGGTGTGCACACTGAACTGTTAGAATGAGTGTGTCCACTTGGAGGTGTGCACACTGACCTGTTAGAATGAGTGTGTCCACATGGAGTTGTGCACACTGAACTGTTAGAATGAGTGTGTCCACATGGAGGTGTGCACACTCAACTCTTAGAATGAGTGTGTCAACATGGAGGTGTGCACACTGAACTGTTAGAATGAGTGTGTCCACATTAAAAGTGTGCACACTGAACTGTTAGAATGAGTGTGCCCACATGGAGGTGTGCACACTGAACTGTTAGAATGAGTGTGTCCACATGGAGGTGTGCACACTGAACTGTTAGAATGAGTGTGTCCACATGGCCGTGTCCACACTGAAGTGTTAGAATGAGTGTGCCCACATGGAGTTGTGCACACTGAACTGTTAGAATTTCTGTGTCCACATGGAGGTGTGCACACTGAAATGTTAGAATGAGTGTGCCCATATGGAGTTGTGCACACTGAACTGTTAGGATGACTGTGTCCACATGGACGTGTGCACACTGAACTTTTAGAATGACTGTGTCCACGTGGAGATGTGCACACTGAACTGTTAGAATGAGTGTGTCCACATGGAGGTGTGCACACTGAACTGTTAGAATGAGTATGCCCACATGGAGGTGTGCACACTGAATTGTTAGAATGATTGTGTCCACATGTAGGTGTACACACTGAACTGTTAGAATGAGTGTGTCCCTGTGGAGGTGTGCACACTGAACTGTTAGAATTAGTGTGTCCACTTGGAGGTGTGCACACTGAACTGTTAGAATGAGTGTGTCCACTTGGAGGTGTGCACACTGACCTGTTAGAATGAGTGTGTCCACATGGAGTTGTGCACGCTGAACTGTTAGAATGAGTGTGTCCACATGGAGGTGTGCACACTCAACTCTTAGAATGAGTGTGTCAACATGGAGGTGTGCACACTGAACTGTTAGAATGAGTGTGTCCACATTAAAAGTGTGCACACTGAACTGTTAGAATGAGTGTGTCCACTTGGAGGTGTGCACACTGAACTGTTAGAATGAGTGTGTCCACATGGAGGTGTGCACACTGAACTGTTAGAATGAGTGTATCCCTGTTGAGGTGTGCACACTGAACTGTTAGAATTAGTGTGTCCCTGTGGAGGTGTGCACACTGAACTGTAAGAATGAGTGTGTCCACATGGAGGTGTGCACACTGAACTGTTAGAATGAGGATGCCCACATGGAGGTGTGCACACTGAACTGTTAGAATGAGGATGCCCACATGGAGGTTTGCACACTGAACTGTTAGAATGAGTGTGTCCACATGGAGGTGTAAACCCTGAACTGTTAGAATGAGTGTGCCCACATGGAGGTGTGCACACTGAACTGTTAGAATGATTGTGCCCACATGGAGCTGTGCACACTGAACTGTTAGAATGAGTGTGCCCACATGGAGATGTGCACACTGAACTGTTAGAATGAGTGTGTCCACATGGCCGTGTCCACACTGAAGTGTTAGAATGAGTGTGCCCACATGGAGTTGTGCACACTGAACTGTTAGAATTTCTGTGTCCACATGGAGGTGTGCACACTTAAATGTTAGAATGAGTGTGCCCATATGGAGTTGTGCACACTGAACTGTTAGGATGACTGTGTCCACATGGACGTGTGCACACTGAACTGTTAGAATGACTGTGTCCACGTGGAGATGTGCACACTGAACTGTTAGAATGAGTGTGTCCACATGGAGGTGTGCACACTGAACTGTTAGAATGAGTATGCCCACATGGAGGTGTGCACACTGAATTGTTAGAATGATTGTGTCCACATGTAGGTGTACACACTGAACTGTTAGAATGAGTGTGTCCCTGTGGAGGTGTGCACACTGAACTGTTAGAATTAGTGTGTCCACTTGGAGGTGTGCACACTGAACTGTTAGAATGAGTGTGTCCACTTGGAGGTGTGCACACTGAACTGTTAGAATGAGCGTGTCCACATGGAGTTGTGCACACTGAACTGTTAGAATGAGTGTGCCCACATGGAGGTGTGCAAACTCAACTCTTAGAATGAGTGTGGCCACATGGAGGTGTGCACACTGAACTGTTAGAATGAGTGTATCCCTGTGGAGGTGTGCACACTGAACTGTTAGAATGAGTGTGTCCACATGGAGGTGTGCACACTGAACTGTTAGAATGAGTGTATCCCTGTTGAGGTGTGCACACTGAACTGTTAGAATGAGTGTATCCCTGTTGAGGTGTGCACACTGAACTGTTAGAGTGAGTGTGTCCACATGGAGGTGTGCACACTGAACTGTAAGAATAAGTGTGTCCACTTGGAGGTGTGCACACTGAACTGTTAGAATGAGTGTTCCGACAAGGAGGTGTGCACACTGAACTGTTAGAATGAGTATGCCCACATGGAGGTGTGCGCACTGAACTGTTAGAATGAGTGTGCCCACATGGAGGTGTGCACACTGAACTGTTAGAATGTTTGTGTCCACATGGAGGTGTGCACACTGAACTGTTAGAATGAGTGTGTCCACATGGAGGTGTGCACACTGAACTGTTAGAATGTTTGTGTCCACATGGAGGTGTGCACACTGAACTGTTAGAATGAGTGTGTCCACATGGAGGTGTGCACACTGAACTGTTAGAATGATTGTGTCCTCATGGAGGTGTGCACACTGAACTGTTAAAATGACTGTGCCCACATGGAGGTGTCCACACTGAACTGTTAGAATGATTATTTCCACATGGAGGTGTGCACACTGAACTGTTAGAATGAGTGTATCCCTGTGGAGGTGTGCACACTGAACTGTTAGAATGAGTGTGTCCACATGGAAGTTTGCACACTGAACTGTTAGAATGAGTGTGTCCACATGGAGGTGTGCACACTGAACTGTTAGAATGAGTGTGCCCACATGGAGTTGTGCACACTGAACTGTTAGAATGAGTATGCCCACAGGGAGGTGTGCACACTGAACTGTTAGAATGATTGTGTCCACATGCAGGTGTGCACACTGAACTGTTAGAATGAGTGTGTCCCTGTGGAGGTGTGCACACTGAACTGTTACAATGATTATGTCCACATGGAGGTGTGCACACTGAACTGTTAGAATGAGTGTGTCCCTGTGGAGGTGTGCACACTGAACTGTTCGAATTAGTGTGTCCCTGTGGAGGTGTGCACACTGAACTGTTAGAATGAGTATGCCCACATGGAGGTGTGCCCACTGAACTGTTAGAATGAGTGTGCCCACATGGAGGTGTGCACACTGAACTGTTAGAATGTTTGTGTCCACATGGAGGTGTGCACACTGAACTGTTAGAATGAGTATGCCCACATGGAGGTGTGCACACTGAATTGTTAGAATGATTGTGTCCACATGTAGGTGTACACTCTGAACTGTTAGAATCAGTGTGTCCCTGTGGAGGTGTGCACACTGAACTGTTAGAATTAGTGTGTACACTAGGAGGTGTGCACACTAAACTGTTAGAATGAGTGTGTCCACATGCAGGTGTGCACACTGAACTGTTAGAATGTGTGTGTCCACATGGAGGTGTGCATACTGAACTGTTAGAATGAGTGTGCCCACATGGAGGTGTGCACACTAAACTGTTAGAATGAGTGTGTCCACATGCAGGTGTGCACACTGAACTGTTAGAATGAGTGTGTCCCTGTGGAGGTATGCACACTGAACTGTTAGAACGAGTGTGTCCACATTGAGGTGTGCACACTGAACTGTTAGAATATGTCCACATGGAGGTGTGCACACTGTATTGTTAGAATGAATGTGTCCACGTGGAGTTGTGCACACTGAACTGTTAGAATGAGTGTGTCCACATGTAGGTGTGCACACTGAACTGTTAGAATGAGTGTGTCCACATGGAGGTGTGCACACTGAACTGTTAGAATGAGTGTGTCCACATGGAAGTGTGCACACTGAACTGTTAGAACGAGTGTGCCCACATGGAGGTGTGCACACTGAACTGTTAGAATGAGTGTGTCCACATGGAGGTGTGCACACTGAACTGTTAGAATGAGTGTGTCCCTGTGGAGGTGTGCACACTGAACTGTTAGAATGAGTGTGTCCACATGGAGGTGTGAACACTGAACTGTTAGAATGAGTGTGTCCACATGGAGGTGTGCACACTGAACTGTTAGAATGAGTGTGTCAACGTGGAGGTGTGCACACTGAACTGTTAGAATGAGTGTGCCCACATGGAGGTTTGCACACTGAACTGTTAGAATGAGTGTGTCCACATGGAGTTGTGCACACTGAACTGTTAGAATGAGTGTATCCCTGTGGAGGTGTGCACACTGAACTGTTAGAATGAGTGTGTCCACATGGCCGTGTCCACACTGAAGTGTTAGAATGAGTGTGCCCACATGGTGCTGTGCACACTGACCTGTTAGAATGAGTGTGCCCACATGGAGGTGTGCACACTGAACTATTAGAATGAGTGTGTCCACATGGCCGTGTCCACACTGAAGTGTTAGAAAGAGTGTGCCCACATGGAGTTGTGCACACTGAACTGTTAGAATTTCTGTGTCCACATGGAGGTGTGCAAACTGAAATGTTAGAATGAGTGTGCCCATATGGAGTTGTGCACACTGAACTGTTAGGATGACTGTGTCCACGTGGAGATGTGCACACTGAACTGTTAGAATGAGTGTGTCCACATGGAGGTGTGCACACTCAACTGTTAGAATGAGTATGCCCACATGGAGGTGTGCACACTGAATTGTTAGAATGATTGTGTCCACATGTAGGTGTACACACTGAACAGTTAGAATGAGTGTGTCCCTGTGGAGGTGTGCACACTGAACTGTTAGAATTAGTGTGTCCACGTGGAGGTGTGCAGACTAAACTGTTAGAATGAGAGTGCCCACTTGGAGGTGTGCACACTGAACTGTTAGAATGTGTGTGTCCCTGTTGAGGTGTGCACACTGAACTGTTAGAGTGAGTGTGCCCACATGGAGGTGTGCATACTGAACTGTTAGAATGAGTGTGCCCACATGGAGTTGTGCACACTGAACTGTTAGAATGAGTGTGCCCACATGGAGGTGTGCACACTGAACTGTTAGAATGAGTGTGTCCACATGGAGGTGTGCACACTGAACTGTTAGAATGAGTGTGTCCACATGGAGTTGTGCACACTGAACTGTTAGAATGAGTGAGTCCACATGGAGGTGTGCACACTGAACTCTTAGAATGAGTGTGTCAACATGGAGGTGTGCACACTGAACTGTTAGAATGAGTGTGTCCACATTAAAAGTGTGCACACTGAACGGTTAGAATGAGTGTGCCCACAAGGAGGTGTGCACACTGAGCTGTTAGAATGAGTGTGTCCACATGGAGGTGTGCACACTGAACTGTTAGAATGAGTGTGTCCACATGGAGGTGTGCACACTGAACTGTTAGAATGTTTGTGTCCACATGGAGGTGTGCACACTGAACTGTTAGAATGAGTGTGTCCACATGGAGGTGTGCACACTGAACTGTTAGAATGATTGTGTCCTCATGGAGGTGTGCACACTGAACTGTTAAAATGACTGTGCCCACATGGAGGTGTCCACACTGAACTGTTAGAATGATTATTTCCACATGGAGGTGTGCACACTGAACTGTTAGAATGAGTGTATCCCTGTGGAGGTGTGCACACTGAACTGTTAGAATGAGTGTGTCCACATGGAGGTTTGCACACTGAACTGTTAGAATGAGTGTGTCCACATGGAGGTGTGCACACTGAACTGTTAGAATGAGTGTGCCCACATGGAGTTGTGCACACTGAACTGTTAGAATGAGTATGCCCACAGGGAGGTGTGCACACTGAACTGTTAGAATGATTGTGTCCACATGGAGGTGTGCACACTGAACTGTTAGAATGAGTGTGTCCCTGTGGAGGTGTGCACACTGAACTGTTACAATGATTATGTCCACATGGAGGTGTGCACACTGAACTGTTAGAATGAGTGTGTCCCTGTGGAGGTGTGCACACTGAACTGTTCGAATTAGTGTGTCCCTGTGGAGGTGTGCACACTGAACTGTAAGAATGAGTGTGTCCACATGGAGGTGTGCACACTGAACTGTTAGAATGAGTGTGCCCACATGGAGGTGTGCACACTGAACTGTTAGAATGAGGATGCCCACAGGGAGGTGTGCGCACTGAACTGTTAGAATGAGTGTGCCCACATGGAGGTGTGCACACTGAACTGTTAGAATGTTTGTGTCCACATGGAGGCGTGCACACTGAACTGTTAGAATGAGTGTGTCCACATGGAGGTGTGCACACTGAACTGTTAGAATGATTGTGTCCTCATGGAGGTGTGCACACTGAACTGTTAAAATTACTGTGCCCACATGGAGGTTTCCACACTGAACTGTTAGAATGATTATGTCCACATGGAGGTGTGCACACTGAACTGTTAGAATGAGTGTGTCCACATGGAGGTGTAAACCCTGAACTGTTAGAATGAGTGTGTCCACATGGAGGTGTGCACACTGAACTGTTAGAATGAGTGTGCCCACATGGAGGTGTGCACACTGAACTGTTAGAATGAGTGTGCCCACATGGAGGTGTAAACACTGAACTGTTAGAATGACGGTGTCCACATGGAGATGTGCACACTGAACTGTTAGAATGAGTGTGTCCACATGGAGGTGTGCACACTGAACTGTTAGAATGAGTATGCCCACATGGAGGTGTGCACACTGAATTGTTAGAATGATTGTGTCCACATGTAGGTGTACACTCTGAACTGTTAGAATCAGTGTGTCCCTGTGGAGGTGTGCACACTGAACTGTTAGAATTAGTGTGTACACTAGGAGGTGTGCACACTAAACTGTTAGAATGAGTGTGTCCACATGCAGGTGTGCACACTGAACTGTTAGAATGTGTGTGTCCACATGGAGGTGTGCATACTGAACTGTTAGAATGAGTGTGCCCACATGGAGGTGTGCACACTAAACTGTTAGAATGAGTGTGTCCACATGCAGGTGTGCACACTGAACTGTTAGAATGAGTGTGTCCCTGTGGAGGTATGCACACTGAACTGTTAGAACGAGTGTGTCCACATTGAGGTGTGCACACTGAACTGTTAGAATATGTCCACATGGAGGTGTGCACACTGTATTGTTAGAATGAATGTGTCCACGTGGAGTTGTGCACACTGAACTGTTAGAATGAGTGTGTCCACATGTAGGTGTGCACACTGAACTGTTAGAATGAGTGTGTCCACATGGAGGTGTGCACACTGAACTGTTAGAATGAGTGTGTCCACATGGAAGTGTGCACACTGAACTGTTAGAACGAGTGTGCCCACATGGAGGTGTGCACACTGAACTGTTAGAATGAGTGTGTCCACATGGAGGTGTGCACACTGAACTGTTAGAATGAGTGTGTCCCTGTGGAGGTGTGCACACTGAACTGTTAGAATGAGTGTGTCCACATGGAGGTGTGAACACTGAACTGTTAGAATGAGTGTGTCCACATGGAGGTGTGCACACTGAACTGTTAGAATGAGTGTGTCAACGTGGAGGTGTGCACACTGAACTGTTAGAATGAGTGTGCCCACATGGAGGTTTGCACACTGAACTGTTAGAATGAGTGTGTCCACATGGAGTTGTGCACACTGAACTGTTAGAATGAGTGTATCCCTGTGGAGGTGTGCACACTGAACTGTTAGAATGAGTGTGTCCACATGGCCGTGTCCACACTGAAGTGTTAGAATGAGTGTGCCCACATGGTGCTGTGCACACTGACCTGTTAGAATGAGTGTGCCCACATGGAGGTGTGCACACTGAACTGTTAGAATGAGTGTGTCCACATGGCCGTGTCCACACTGAAGTGTTAGAAAGAGTGTGCCCACATGGAGTTGTGCACACTGAACTGTTAGAATTTCTGTGTCCACATGGAGGTGTGCACACTGAAATGTTAGAATGAGTGTGCCCATATGGAGTTGTGCACACTGAACTGTTAGGATGACTGTGTCCACGTGGAGATGTGCACACTGAACTGTTAGAATGAGTGTGTCCACATGGAGGTGTGCACACTCAACTGTTAGAATGAGTATGCCCACATGGAGGTGTGCACACTGAATTGTTAGAATGATTGTGTCCACATGTAGGTGTACACACTGAACAGTTAGAATGAGTGTGTCCCTGTGGAGGTGTGCACACTGAACTGTTAGAATTAGTGTGTCCACGTGGAGGTGTGCAGACTAAACTGTTAGAATGAGAGTGCCCACTTGGAGGTGTGCACACTGAACTGTTAGAATGTGTGTGTCCCTGTTGAGGTGTGCACACTGAACTGTTAGAGTGAGTGTGCCCACATGGAGGTGTGCATACTGAACTGTTAGAATGAGTGTGCCCACATGGAGTTGTGCACACTGAACTGTTAGAATGAGTGTGCCCACATGGAGGTGTGCACACTGAACTGTTAGAATGAGTGTGTCCACATGGAGGTGTGCACACTGAACTGTTAGAATGAGTGTGTCCACATGGAGTTGTGCACACTGAACTGTTAGAATGAGTGAGTCCACATGGAGGTGTGCACACTGAACTCTTAGAATGAGTGTGTCAACATGGAGGTGTGCACACTGAACTGTTAGAATGAGTGTGTCCACATTAAAAGTGTGCACACTGAACGGTTAGAATGAGTGTGCCCACAAGGAGGTGTGCACACTGAGCTGTTAGAATGAGTGTGTCCACATGGAGGTGTGCACACTGAACTGTTAGAATGAGTGTATCCCTGTTGAGGTGTGCACACTGAACTGTTAGAGTGAGTGTGTCCACATAGAGGTGTGCACACTGAACTGTAAGAATGAGTGTATCCCTGTGGAGGTGTGCACACTGAACTGTTAGAATGAGTGTGTCCACATGGCCGTGTCCACACTGAAGTGTTAGAATGAGTGTGCCCACATGGTGCTGTGCACACTGACCTGTTAGAATGAGTGTGCCCACATGGAGGTGTGCACACTGAACTGTTAGAATGAGTGTGTCCACATGGCCGTGTCCACACTGAAGTGTTAGAAAGAGTGTGCCCACATGGAGTTGTGCACACTGAACTGTTAGAATTTCTGTGTCCACATGGAGGTGTGCACACTGAAATGTTAGAATGAGTGTGCCCATATGTAGTTGTGCACACTGAACTGTTAGGATGACTGTGTCCACGTGGAGATGTGCACACTGAACTGTTAGAATGAGTGTGTCCACATGGAGGTGTGCACACTCAACTGTTAGAATGAGTATGCCCACATGGAGGTGTGCACACTGAATTGTTAGAATGATTGTGTCCACATGTAGGTGTACACACTGAACAGTTAGAATGAGTGTGTCCCTGTGGAGGTGTGCACACTGAACTGTTAGAATTAGTGTGTCCACGTGGAGGTGTGCAGACTAAACTGTTAGAATGAGAGTGCCCACTTGGAGGTGTGCACACTGAACTGTTAGAATGTGTGTGTCCCTGTTGAGGTGTGCACACTGAACTGTTAGAGTGAGTGTGCCCACATGGAGGTGTGCATACTGAACTGTTAGAATGAGTGTGCCCACATGGAGTTGTGCACACTGAACTGTTAGAATGAGTGTGCCCACATGGAGGTGTGCACACTGAACTGTTAGAATGAGTGTGTCCACATGGAGGTGTGCACACTGAACTGTTAGAATGAGTGTGTCCACATGGAGTTGTGCACACTGAACTGTTAGAATGAGTGAGTCCACATGGAGGTGTGCACACTGAACTCTTAGAATGAGTGTGTCAACATGGAGGTGTGCACACTGAACTGTTAGAATGAGTGTGTCCACATTAAAAGTGTGCACACTGAACGGTTAGAATGAGTGTGCCCACAAGGAGGTGTGCACACTGAGCTGTTAGAATGAGTGTGTCCACATGGAGGTGTGCACACTGAACTGTTAGAATGAGTGTATCCCTGTTGAGGTGTGCACACTGAACTGTTAGAGTGAGTGTGTCCACATAGAGGTGTGCACACTGAACTGTAAGAATAAGTGTGTCCACTTGGAGGTGTGCACACTGAACTGTTAGAATGAGTGTGCCCACATGGAGGTGTGCACACTGAACTTTTAGAATGAGTATGCCCACATGGAGGTGTGCGCACTGAACTGTAAGAATGAGTGTGCCCACATGGAGGTGTGCACACTGAACTGTTAGAATGTTTGTGTCCACATGGAGGTGTGCACACTGAACTGTTAGAATGAGTGTGTCCATATGGAGGTGTGCACACTGAACTGTTAGAATGATTGTGTCCTCATGGAGGTGTGCACACTGAACTGTTAAAATGACTGTGCCCACATGGAGGTGTCCACACTGAACTGTTAGAATGATTATGTCCACATGGAGGTGTGCACACTGAACTGTTAGAATGAGTGTATCCCTGTGGAGGTGTGCACACTGAACTGTTAGAATGAGTGTGTCCACATGGAGCTTTGCACACTGAACTGTTAGAATGAGTGTGTCCACATGGAGGTGTGCACACTGAACTGTTAGAATGAGTGTGCCCACATGGAGTTGTGCACACTGAACTGTTAGAATGAGTATGCCCACAGGGAGGTGTACACACTGAACTGTTAGAATGATTGTGTCCACATGCATGTGTGCACACTGAACTGTTAGAATGAGTGTGTCCCTGTGGAGGTGTGCACACTGAACTGTTACAATGATTATGTCCACATGGAGGTGTGCACACTGAACTGTTAGAATGAGTGTGTCCCTGTGGAGGTGTGCACACTGAAATGTTAGAATGAGTGTGTCCACATGGAGGTGTGCACATCGAAGTGATAGAATTTGTCAACATGGAGGTGTGCACACTGAACTGTTAGAATGAGTGTGTCCACATGTAGGTATGCAAAATGAATTGTTATAATGAGTGTGCCCACATGGAGGTGTGCACACTGAACTGTTAGAATGAGTGTGCCCACTTGGAGGTGTGCACACAGAACTGTTAGAATGAGTGTGTCCACATGGAGTTGTGAACACTGAACTGTTAGAATGAGTGTATCCCTGTGGAGGTGTGCACACTGAACTGTTAGAATGAGTTTGTCCACATGGCCGTGTCCACACTGAAGTGTTAGAATGAGTGTGCCCACATGGAGTTGTGCACACTGAACTGTTAGAATGACTGTGTCCACATGGAGGTGTGCACACTGAACTGTTAGAATGAGTGTGTCCACGTGGAGATGTGCACACTGAACTGTAAGAATGAGTGTGTCCCTGTGGAGGTGTGCACACTGAACTGTTAGAATGAGTGTGTCCCTGTGGACGTGTGCACACTGAACTGTTAGAATGAGTGTGTCCACATGGAGGTGTAAACCCTGAACTGTTAGAATGAGTGTGTCCACATGGAGGTGTGCACACTGAACTGTTAGAATGAGTGTGCCCACATGGAGGTGTGCACACTGAACTGTTAGAATTAGTGTGCCCACATGGAGGTGTAAACACTGAACTGTTAGAATGAGTGTGCCCACATGGAGCTGTGCACACTGAACTGTTAGAATTAGTGTGCCCACATGGAGGTGTGCACACTGAACTGTTAGAATGAGTGTGTCCACATGGAGTTGTGCACACTGAACTGTTAGAATGAGTGTGTCCACATGGAGGTGTGCACACTCAACTCTTAGAATGAGTGTGTCCACATGGAGGTGTGCACACTGAACTGTTAGAATGAGTGTGTCCACATTAAAAGTGTGCACACTGAACTGTTAGAATGAGTGTGCCCACATGGAGGTGTGCACACTGAACTGTTAGAATGAGTGTGTCCACATGGAGGTGTGCACACTGAACTGTTAGAATGAGTGTATCCCTGTTGAGGTGGGCACACTGAACTGTTAGAATTAGTGTGTCCCTGTGGAGGTGTGCACACTGAACTGTAAGAATGAGTGTGTCCACATGGAGGTGTGCACACTGAACTGTTAGAATGAGTGTGCCCACATGGAGGTGTGCACACTGAACTGTTACAATGAGGATGCCCACAGGGAGGTGTGCGCACTGAACTGTTAGAATGTTTGTGTCCACATGGAGGTGTGCACACTGAACTGTTAGAATGAGTGTGTCCACATGGAGGTGTGCACACTGAACTGTTAGAATGATTGTGTCCTCATGGAGGTGTGCACACTGAACTGTTAAAATTACAGTGCCCACATGGAGGTGTCCACACTGAACTGTTAGAATGATTATGTCCACATGGAGGTGTAAACCCTGAACTGTTAGAATGAGTGTGTCCACATGGAGGTGTGCACACTGAACTGTTAGAATGAGTGTGCCCACATGGAGGTGTGCACACTGAACTGTTAGAATGAGTGTGCCCACATGGAGGTGTAAACACTGAACTGTTAGAATGACGGTGTCCACGTGGAGATGTGCACACTGAACTGTTAGAATGAGTGTGTCCACATGGAGGTGTGCACACTGAACTGTTAGAATGAGTATGCCAACATGGAGGTGTGCACACTGAATTGTTAGAATGATTGTGTCCACATGTAGGTGTACACTCTGAACTGTTAGAATGAGTGTGTCCCTGTGGAGGTGTGCACACTGAACTGTTAGAATTAGTGTGTACACTTGGAGGTGTGCACACTAAACTGTTAGAATGAGTGTGTCCACATGCAGGTGTGCACACTGAACTGTTAGAATGAGTGTGCCCACGTGGAGATGTGCACACTGAACTGTTAGAATGAGTGTGTCCCTGTGGAGGTGTGCACACTGAACTGTTAGAACGAGTGTGTCCACATTGAGGTGTGCACACTGAACTTTTAGAATATGTCCACATGGAGGTGTGCACACTGTATTGTTAGAATGAGTGTGTCCACATGGAGTTGTGCACACTGAACTGTTAGAATGAGTGTGTCCACATGTAGGTGTGCACACTGAACTGTTAGAATGAGTGTGTCCACATGGAGGTGTGCACACTGAACTGTTAGAATGAGTGTGTCCACATGGAAGTGTGCACACTGAACTGTTAGAATGAGTGTGTCCCTGTGGAGGTGTGCACAATGAACTGTTAGAATGAGTGTGTCCACATGGAGGTGTGAACACTGAACTGTTAGAATGAGTGTGTCCACATGGAGGTGTGCACACTGAACTGTTAGAATGAGTGTGTCAACGTGGAGGTGTGCACACTGAACTGTTAGAATGAGTGTGCCCACATGGAGTTGTGCACACTGAACTGTTAGAATGAGTGTGCCCACATGGAGGTGTGCACACTGAACTGTTAGAATGAGTGTGTCCACATGGAGGTGTGCACACTGACTGTTAGAATGAGTGTGTCCACATGGAGGTGTGCACACTTAACTGTTAGAATGTGTTTGTCCACGTGGAGGTGTGCACTCTGAACTGTTAGAATGATTGTGTCCACATGGAGGTGTGCACACTGAACTGTTAGAATGTGTCCACATGGAGGTGTGCACACTGAACTGTTAGAATGAGTGTGCCCAAATGGAGGTGTGCACACTGAACTGTTAGAATGAGTGTGTCCACATGGAGGTGTGCACACTGAACTGTTAGAATGACTGTGTTCACATGGAGGTGTGCACACTGAACTGTTAGAATGTGTCCAAATGGAGGTGTGCACACTGAACTGTTAAAAGGACTGTGCTCACATGGAGGTGTCCACACTGAACTGTTAGAATGAGTGTGTCCACATGGAGGTGTGCACACTGAACTGTTAAAATGACTGTGCCCACATGGAGGTGTCCACACTGAACTGTTAGAATGAGTGTGTCCTCATGGAGGTGTGCACACTGAACTGTTAGAATGATTGTGTCCACATGCAAGTGTGCACACTGAACTGTTAGAATGAGTGTTCCCACATGGAGTTGTGCACACTGAAATGTTAGAATGCGTGTATCCTTGTGGTGGTGTGCACACTAAACTGTTAGAATGAGTGTGTCCCTGTGGAGGTGTGCACACTGAACTGTTAGAATGAGTGTGTCCACATGGAGGTGTGCACACTGAACTGTTAGAATGACTGTGTCCACATGGAGGTGTGCCCACTGAACTGTTAGAATGAGTGTGTCCACATGGAGGTGTGCACACTGAACTGTTAGAATGAGTATGCCCACATGGAGGTGTGCACACTGAACTGTTAGAATGATTGTGTCCACATGCAGGTGTGCACACTGAACTGTTAGAATTAGTGTGTCCCTGAGGAAGTGTGCACACTGTGATGTTAGAATGAGTGTGTCCACATGGTGGTGTGCACACCGAAGTGTTAGAATTTGTCCACATGGAGGTGTGCACACTGAACTGTTAGAATGAGTGTGCCCACATGGGGGTGTGCACACTGAACTGTTAGAATGAGTGTATCCCTGTGAAGGTGTGCACACTGAACTGTTAGAATGAGTGTGTCCACTTGGAGGTGTGCACACTGAACTGTTGGAATGAGTGTATCCCTGTTGAGGTGTGCACACTGAACTGTTAGATTGAGTTTGTCCACATGGAGGTGTGCACACTGAACTGTAAGAATGAATGTGTCCACATGGAGGTGTGCACACTGAACTGTTAGAATGAGTGTGTCCACATGAGGTGTGCACACTGAACTGTTAGAATGTGTGTGTCCCTGTGGAGGTGTGCACACTGAACTGTTAGAATGAGTGTGTCCACATGGAGGTGTGCACACTGAACTGTTAGAATGTGTCCACATGGAGGTGTGCCCACTGAACTGTCAGAATGATTGTGTCCACATGGAGGTGTGCACACTGAACTGTTAAAATGACTGTGCCCACATGGAGGTGTCCACACTGAACTGTTAGAATGAGTGTGTCCACATGGAGGTGTGCACACTCAACTGTTAGAATGAGTGTGTCCTCATGGAGGTGTGCACACTGAACTGTCAGAATGATTGGGTCCACATGCAGGTGTGCACACTGAACTGTTAGAATGAGTGTGTCCCTGTGGTGGTGTGCACACTGAAATGTTAGAATGATTATGTCCACATGGAGGTGTGCACACTGAACTGTTAGAATGAGTGTGTCCACATGGAGGTGTGCACACTGAACTGTTAGAATGAGTGTGTCCTCATGGAGTTGTGCACACTGAACTGTTAGAATGATTGTGTCCACATGCAGGTGTGCACACTGAAAGGTTACAATGAGTGTGTCCACTTGGAGGTGTGCACACCGAAGTGTTAGAATTTGTCCACATGGTGGTGTGCACACTGAAATTTTAGAATGAGTGTGTCCACATGGAGGTGTGCACACTGAACTGTTAGAATGAGTGTGCCCACATGGAGGTGTGCACACTGTACTGTTAGAATGAGTGTGCCCACATGGAGTTGTGCACACTGAACTGTTAGAATGAGTGTGTCCACATGGAGGTGTGCACACTGAACTGTTAGAATGAGTGTATCCCTGTGGAGGTGTGCAAACTGAAATGTTAGAATGAGTGTGTCCACATAGAGGTGTGCACACTGAACTGTTAGAATGAGTGTGTCCACATGGAGGTGTGAACACTGAACTGTTAGAATGAGTGTGTCCCTCTGGAGGTGTGCAAACTGAAATGTTAGAATGAGTGTGTCTACATGGAGGTGTGCACACCGAAGTGTTAGAATTTGTCCACATGGAGGTGTGCACACTGGACTGTTAGAATGAGTGTGTCCACATGAGGTGTGCACACTGAAATGATAGAATGAGTGTGTCCACATGGATGTGTGCACACTGAACTGTTAGAATGAGTGTGCCCACGTGAAGGTGTGCACACTGACTGTTAGAATGAGTGTGTCCATATGAGGTGTGCACACTGAACTGTTAGAATGAGTGTGTCCCTGTGGAGGTGTGCACACTGAAGTTTTAGAATGAGTGTGTCCACATGGAGGTGTGCACACTGAACTGTTAGAATGTGTGTGTCCACATGGAGGTGTGCACTCTGAAATGTTAGAATGAGTGTGCCCAAATGGAGGTGTGCACCCTGAACTGTTAGAATGAGTGTGCCCACATGGAGTTGTGCACACTGAACTGTTAGAATGATTGTGTCCACATGGAGGTGTGCACACTGAACTGTTAGAATGACTGTGTCCACATGAAGGTGTGCACACTGAACTGTTAGAATGAGTGTGTCCCTGTGGAGGTGTGCACACTGAACTGTTAGAATGAGTGTGTCCACATGGAGGTGTGCACACTGAACTGTTAGAATGAGTGTGTCCCTGTGGAGGTGTGCACACTGAACTGTTAGAATGAGTGTGTCCACATGGAGGTGTGAACACTGAACTGTTAGAATGAGTGGGTCCATATGAGGTGTGCACACTGAACTGTTAGAATGAGTGTGTCCCTGTGGAGGTGTGCACACTGAAGTTTTAGAATGAGTGTGTCCACATGGAGGTGTGCACACTGAACTGTTAGAATGAGTGTGTCAACGTGGAGGTTTGCACACTGAACTGTTAGAATGAGTGTGCCCACATGGAGGTGTGCACACTGAATTGTTAGAATGAGTGTGCCCACATGGAGGTGTGCACACTGAACTGTTAGAATGAGTGTGTCCACATGGAGGTGTGCACACTGAACTGTTAGAATGAGTGTGTCCACATGGAGGTGTGCACACTGAACTGTTAGAATGTGTGTGTCCACATGGAGGTGTGCACTCTGAACTGTTAGAATGAGTGTGTCCACATGGAGGTGTGCACACTGAACTGTTAGAATGTGTCCACATGGAGGTGTGCACACTGAACTGTTAGAATGAGTGTGCCCAAATGGAGGTGTGCACACTGAACTGATAGAATGAGTGTGTCCACATGGAGGTGTGCACACTGAACTGTTAGAATGTGTCCACATGGAGGTGTGCACACTGAACTGTTAGAATGACTGTGTCCACATGGAGGTGTGCACACTGAACTGTTAGAATGTGTCCAAATGGAGGTGTGCACACTGAACTGTTAGGATGAGTGTGTCCACATGGAGGTGTGCACACTGAACTGTTAAAAGGACTGTGCCCACATGGAGGTGTCCACACTGAACTGTTAGAATGAGTGTGTCCACATGGAGGTGTGCACACTGAACTGTTAAAATGACTGTGCCCACATGGAGGTGTCCACACTGAACTGTTAGAATGAGTGTGTCCACATGGAGGTGTGCACAATGAACTGTTAGAATGAGTGTGTCCTCATGGATATGTGCACTCTGAACTGTTAGAATGATTGTGTCCACATGCAAGTGTGCACACTGAACTGTTAGAATGAGTGTTCCCACATGGAGTTGTGCACACTGAAATGTTAGAATGCGTGTATCCTTGTGGAGGTGTGCACACTGAACTGTTAGAATGAGTGTGTCCCTGTGGAGGTGTGCACACTGAACTGTTAGAATGAGTGTGTCCACATGGAGGTGTGCACACCAAAGTGTTAGAATTTGTCAACATGGAGGTGTGCACACTGAACTGTTAGAATGAGTGTGTCCACATGGAGGTGTGCACACTGAACTGTTAGAATGACTGTGTCCACATGGAGGTGTGCACACTGAACTGTTAGAATGAGTGTGTCCACATGGAGGTGTGCACACTGAACTGTTAGAATGAGTATGCCCACATGGAGGTGTGCACAGTGAACTGTTAGAATGATTGTGTCCACATGCAGGTGTGCACACTGAACTGTTAGAATGAGTGTGTCCCTGAGGAGGTGTGCACACTGTGATGTTAGAATGAGTGTGTCCACATGGAGGTGTGCACACCGAAATGTTAGAATTTGTCCACATGGAGGTGTGCACACTGAACTCTTAGAATGAGTGTGCCCACATGGAGGTGTGCACACTGAATTGTTAGAATGAGTGTATCCCTGTGGATGTGTGCACACTGAACTGTTAGAATGAGTGTGTCCACATGGAGGTGTGCACACTGAACTGTTAGAATGAGTGTGTCCACATGGAGGTGTGCACACTGAACAGTTAGAAGGAGTGTGCCCACATGAAGGTGTGCACACTGAACTGTTAGAATGAGTGTGTCCACATGGAGGTGAGCACACTGAACTGTTAGGATGACTGTGTCCACATGGACGTGTGCACACTGAACTGTTAGAATGAGTGTGTCCACATGGAGGTGTGCACACTGAACTGTTAGAAGGAGTGTGCCCACATGAAGGTGTGCACACTGAACTGTTAGAATGAGTGTGTCCTCATGGAGGTGTGCACACTGAACTGTTAGAATGAGTGTATCCCTGTGGAGGTGTGCACACTGAAATGTTAGAATGAGTTTGTCCACATGGAGGTGTGCACATCGAAGTGTTAGAATTTGTCAACATGGAGGTGTGCACACTGAAATGTTAGAATGAGTGTGTCCACATGGAGGTGTGCACACTGAACTGTTAGAATGAGTGTATCCCTGTTGAGGTGTGCACACTGAACTGTTAGAATGAGTGTATCCCTGTGGAGGTGTGCACATTGAACTGTTAGAATGAGTGTGTCCACATGGAGGTGTGCACACTGAACTGTTAGAATGAGTGTGTCCACATGGAGGTGTAAACCCTGAACTGTTAGAATGAGTGTGTCCACATGGAGGTGTGCACACTGAACTGTTAGAATGAGTGTGCCCACATGGAGGTGTGCACACTGAACTGTTAGAAATAGTGTGCACACATGGAGGTGTAAACACTGAACTGTTAGAATGAGTGTGCCCAAATGGAGTTGTGCACACTGAACTGTTAGGATGAGTGTGCCCACATGGAGGTGTGCACAATGAACTGTTAGAATGAGTGTGTCCACATGGCCGTGTCCACACTGAAGTGTTAGAATGAGTGTGCCCACATGGAGTTGTGCACACTGAACTGTTAGAATTTCTGTGTCCACATGGTGGTGTGCACACTGAACTGTTAGAATGAGTGTGCCCACATGGAGTTGTGCACACTGAACTGTTAGGATGACTGTGTCCACATGGACGTGTGCACACTGAACTGATTGAATGACTGTGTCCACATGGAGGTGTGCACACTGAACTGTTAGAATGAGTGTGTCCTCATGGAGGTGTGCACACTGAACTGTTAGAATGATTGGGTCCACATGCAGGTGTGCACACTGAACTGTTAGAATGAGTGTGTCCTCATGGAGTTGTGCACACTGAACTGTTAGAATGATTGTTTCCACATGCACGTGTGCACACTGAAAGGTTAGAATGAGTGTGTCCACATGGAGGTGTGCACACCGAAGTGTTAGAATTTGTCCACATGGTGGTGTGCACACTGAAATTTTAGAATGAGTGTGTCCACATGGAGTTGTGCACACTGAACTGTTAGAATGAGTGTGTCCACATGGAGGTGTGCACACTGAACTGTTAGAATGAGTGTATCCCTGTGGAGGTGTGCAAACTGAAATGTTAGAATGAGTGTGTCCACATGGAGTTGTGCACACTGAACTGTTAGAATGAGTGTGTCCACATGGAGGTGTGCACACCGAAGTGTTAGAATGAGTGTGTCCCTGTGGAGGTGTGCACACTGAAATGTTAGAATGAGTGTGTCTACATGGAGGTGTGCACACCGAAGTGTTAGAATTTGTCCACATGGAGGTGTGCACACTGGACTGTTAGAATGAGTGTGTCCACATGAGGTGTGCACACTGAAATGATAGAATGAGTGTGTCCACATGGATGTGTGCACACTGAACTGTTAGAATGAGTGTGCCCACGTGAAGGTGTGCACACTGACTGTTAGAATGAGTGTGTCCACATGAGGTGTGCACACTGAACTGTTAGAATGAGTTTGTCCCTGTGGAGGTGTGCACACTGAACTGTTAGAATGACTGTGTCCACATGGAGGTGTGCACACTGAACTGTTAGAATGTGTGTGTCCACATGGAGGTGTGCACTCTGAACTGTTAGAATGAGTGTGCCCACATGGAGGTGTGCACCCTGAACTGTTAGAATGAGTGTGCCCACATGGAGTTGTGCACACTGAACTGTTAGAATGATTGTGTCCACATGGAGGTGTGCACACTGAACTGTTAGAATGAGTGTGTCCACATGAAGGTGTGCACACTGAACTGTTAGAATGAGTGTGTCCCTGTGGAGGTGTGCACACTGAACTGTTAGAATGAGTGTGTCCACATGGATGTGTGCACACTGAACTGTTAGAATGAGTGTGTCTACATGGAGTTGTGCACACTGAACTCTTAGAATGAGTGTGCCCACATGGAGGTGTGCACACTGAACTGTTAGAATATGTCCACATGGAGGTGTGCACACTGTATTGTTAGAATGAGTGTGTCCACATGGAGTTGTGCACACTGAACTGTTAGAATGAGTGTGTCCACATGTAGGTGTGCACACTGAACTGTTAGAATGAGTGTGTCCACATGGAGGTGTGCACACTGAACTGTTAGAATGAGTGTGTCCACATGGAAGTGTGCACACTGAACTGTTAGAATGAGTGTGTCCACATGGAGGTGTGCACACTGAACTGTTAGAATGAGTTTGTCCCTGTGGAGGTGTGCACACTGAACTGTTAGAATGAGTGTGCCCACATGGAGGTGTGCACACTGAACTGTTAGAATGAGTGTGTGCACATGGAGGTGTGCACACTGAACTGTTATAATGAGTGTGTCAACGTGGAGGTTTGCACACTGAACTGTTAGAATGAGTGTGCCCACATGGAGGTGTGCACACTGAACTGTTAGAATGAGTGTGCCCACATGGAGGTGTGCACACTGAACTGTTAGAATGAGTGTGTCCACATGGAGGTGTGCACACTGAACTGTTAGAATGAGTGTGTCCACATGGACGTGTGCATACTGAACTGTTAGAATGTGTGTGTCCACATGGAGGTGTGCACTCTGAACTGTTAGAATGAGTGTGTCCACATGGAGGTGTGCACACTGAACTGTTAGAATGTGTCCACATGGAGGTGTGCACACTGAAGTGTTAGAATGAGTGTGCCCAAATGGAGGTGTGCACACTGAACTGTTAGAGTGTGTCCACATGGAGGTGTGCACACTGAACTGTTAGAATGACTGTGTCCACATGGAGGTGTGCACACTGAACTGTTAGAATGTGTCCAAATGGAGGTGTGCACACTGAACTGTTAAAAGGACTGTGCCGACATGGAGGTGTCCACACTGAACTGTTAGAATGAGTGTGTCCACATGGAGGTGTGCACACTGAACTGTTAAAATGACTGTGCTCACATGGAGGTGTCCACACTGAACTGTTAGAATGAGTGTGTCCACATGGTGGTGTGCACAATGAACTGTTACAATGAGTGTGTCCTCATGGAGGTGTGCACACTGAAATGTTAGAATGATTGTGTCCACATGGACGTGTGTACACTGAACTGTTAGAATGAGTGTTCCCACATGGAGTTGTGCACACTGAAATGTTAGAATGCGTGTATCCTTGTGGAGGTGTGCACACTGAACTGTTAGAATGAGTGTGTCCCTGTGGAGGTGTGCACACTGAACTGTTAGAATGAGTGTGTCCACATGGAGGTGTGCACACCAAAGTGTTAGAATTTGTCCACATGGAGGTGTGCACACTGAAATGTTAGAATGAGTGTGTCCACATGGAGGTGTGCACACTGAACTGTTAGAATGACTGTGTCCACATGGAGGTGTGCACACTGAACTGTTAGAATGAGTGTGTCCACATGGAGGTGTGCACACTGAACTGTTAGAATGAGTTTGCCCACATGGAGGTGTGCACACTGAACTGTTAGAATGATTGTGTCCACATGCAGGTGTGCACACTGAACTGTTAGAATTAGTGTGTCCCTGAGGAGGTGTGCACACTGTGATGTTAGAATGAGTGTGTCCACATGGAGGTGTGCACACCAAAGTGTTAGAATTTGTCCACATGGAGGTGTGCACACTGAACTGTTAGAATGAGAGTGCTCACATGGAGGTGTGCAAACTGAACTGTTAGAATGAGTGTATCCCTGTGGATGTGTGCACACTGAACTGTTAGAATGAGTGTGTCCACATGGAGGTGTGCACACTGAACTGTTAGAATGAGTGTGTCCACATGGAGGTGTGCACAGTGAACTGTTAGAAGGAGTGTGCCCACATGAAGGTGTGCACACTGAACTGTTAGAATGAGTGTGTCCACATGGAGGTGTGCACACTGAACTGTTAGAATGTGTCCACATGGAGGTATGCACACTGAACTGTTAGAATCATTGTGTCCTCATGGAGGTGTGCACACTGAACTGTTAAAATGACTGTGCCCACAAGGAGGTGTCCACACTGAACTGTTAGAATGAGTGTGTCCACATGGTGGTGTGCACACTGAACTGTTAGAAAGAGTGTATCCCTATGGAGGTGTGCACACTGAACTGTTAGAATGAGTTTGTCCACATGGAGGTGTGCACATCGAAGTGTTAGAATTTGTCAACATGGAGGTGTGCACACTGAAATGTTAGAATGAGTGTGTCCACATGGAGTTGTGCACACTGAATTGTTATAATGAGTGTGCCCACATGGAGGTGTGCACACTGAACTGTTAGAATGAGTGTACCCACATGGAGGTGTGCACACTGAACTGTTAGAATGAGTGTGTCCACATGGAGGTGTGCACACTGAACTGTTAGAATTAGTGTATCCCTGTGGAGGTGTGCACACTGAACTGTTAGAATGAGTGTGTCCCTGTGGAGGTGTGCACACTGAACTGTTAGAATGAGTGTGTCCACATGGAGGTGTGCACACTGAACTGTTAGAATGAGTGTGTCCACATGGAGGTGTAAACCCTGAACTGTTAGAATGAGTGTGTCCACATGGAGGTGTGCACACTGAACTGTTAGAATGAGTGTGCCCACATGGAGGTGTGCACACTGAACTGTTAGAATGAGTATGCCCACATGGAGGTGTGCACAATGAACTGTTAGAATGATTGTGTCCACATGCAGGTGTGCACACTGAACTGTTAGAATTAGTGTGTCCCTGAGGAAGTGTGCACACTGTGATGTTAGAATGAGTGTGTCCACATGGAGGTGTGCACACCGAAGTGTTAGAATTTGTCCACATGGAGGTGTGCACACTGAACTGTTAGAATGAGTGTGCCCACATGGAGGTGTGCACACTGAACTGTTAGAATGAGTGTATCCCTGTGAAGGTGTGCACACTGAACTGTTAGAATGAGTGTGTCCACATGGAGGTGTGCACACTGAACTGTTAGAATGAGTGTATCCCTGTTGAGGTGTGCACACTGAACTGTTAGATTGAGTGTGTCCACATGGAGGTGTGCACACTGAACTGTAAGAATGAATGTGTCCACATGGAGGTGCGCACACTGAACTTTAGAATGAGTGTGCCCACATGGAGGTGTGTGTACTGAACTGTTAGAATGAGTATGCCCACATGGAGGTGTGCGCAATGAACTGTTAGAAAGAGTGTGCCCACATGGAGGTGTGCACACTGAACTGTTAGAATGTTTGTGTCCACATGGAGGTGTGCACACTGAACTGTTAGAATGAGTGTGTCCACATGGAGGTGTGCACACTGAACTGTTAAATTGACTGTGCCCACATGGAGGTGTCCACTCTGAACTGTTAGAATGAGTGTGTCCACATGGAGGTGTGCACACTGAACTGTTAGAATGTGTCCACATGGAGTTGTGCACACTGAACTGTTAGAATGAGTGTGTCCACATGGAGGTGTGAACACTCAACTGTTAGAATGAGTGTGTCCTCGTGGAGTTGTGCACACTGAACTGTTAGAATGTGTGTGTCCACATGGAGGTGTGCACTCTGAACTGTTAGAATGAGTTTGTCCACATGGAGGTGTGCACACTGAACGGTTAGAATGTGTCCACATGGAGGTGTGCACACTGAACTGTTGGAATGAGTGTGTCCACATAAGGTGTGCACACTGAACTGTTAGAATAAGTGTGTCCCTGTGGAGGTGTTCACACTGAACTGTTAGAATGATAGTGTCCACATGCAGGTGTGCACACTGAAAGGTTACAATGAGTGTGTCCACTTGGAGGTGTGCACACCGAAGTGTTAGAATTTTTCCACATGGTGGTGTGCACACTGAAATTTTAGAATGAGTGTGTCCACATGGAGGTGTGCACACTGAACTGTTAGAATGAGTGTGCCCACATGGAGGTGTGCACACTGTACTGTTAGAATGAGTGTGCCCACATGGAGTTGTGCACACTGAACTGTTAGAATGAGTGTGTCCACATGGAGGTGTGAACACCGAACTGTTAGAATGAGTGTGTCCCTCTGGAGGTGTGCACACTGAAATGTTAGAATGAGTGTGTCTACATGGAGGTTTGCACACCGAAGTGTTAGAATTTGTCCACATGGAGGTGTGCACACTGGACTGTTAGAATGAGTGTGTCCATATGAGGTGTGCACACTGAACTGTTAGAATGAGTGTGTCCCTGTGGAGGTGTGCACACTGAAGTGTTAGAATGAGTGTGTCCACATGGAGGTGTGCACACTGAAATGTTAGAATTTGTGTGTCCACAAGGAGGTGTGCACTCTGAAATGTTAGAATGAGTGTGCCCACATGGAGGTGTGCACACTGTACTGTTACAATGAGTGTGCCCACATGGAGTTGTGCACACTGAACTGTTAGAATGATTGTGTCCACATGGAGGTGTGCACACTGAACTGTTAGAATGACTGTGTCCACATGAAGGTGTGCACACTGAACTGTTAGATTGAGTGTGTCCCTGTGGAGGTGTGCACACTGAACTGTTAGAATGAGTGTGTCCACATGGAGGTGTGCACACTGAACTGTTAGAATGAGTGTGTCCCTGTGGAGGTGTGCACACTGAACTGTTAGAATGAGTGTGTCCACATGGAGGTGTGAACACTGAACTGTTAGAATGAGTGTGTCCACATGGAGGTGTGCACACTGAACTGTTAGAATGAGTGTGTCCACATGGAGGTGTGAACACTGAACTGTTAGAATGAGTGTGTCCACATGGAGGTGTGCACACTGAACTGTTAGAATTAGTGTGTCCCTGAGGAGGTGTGCACACTGTGATGTTAGAATGAGTGTGTCCACATGGAGGTGTGCACACCGAAGTGTTAGAATTTGTCCACATGGAGGTTTGCACACTGAACTGTTAGAATGAGTGTGCCCACATGGAGGTGTGCAAACTGAACTGTTAGAATGAGTGTATCCCTGTGGATGTGTGCACACTGAACTGTTAGAATGAGTGTGTCCACATGGAGGTGTGCACACTGAACTGTTAGAATGAGTGTGTCCACATGGAGGTGTGCACATCAAAGTGTTAGAATTTGGCAACATGGAGGTGTGCACACTGAAATGTTAGAATGAGTGTGTCCACATGGAGTTGTGCACACTGAATTGTTATAATGAGTGTGCCCACATGGAGGTGTACACACTGAACTGTTAGAATGAGTGTACCCACATGGAGTTGTGCACACTGAACTGTTAGAATGAGTGTGTCCACATGGAGGTGTGCACACTGAACTGTTAGAATTAGTGTATCCCTGTGGAGGTGTGCACACTGAACTGTTAGAATGAGTGTGTCCCTGTGGAGGTGTGCACACTGAACTGTTAGAATGAGTGTGTCCACATGGAGGTGTGCACACTGAACTGTTAGAATGAGTGTGTCCACATGGAGGTGTAAACCCTGAACTGTTAGAATGAGTGTGTCCACATGGAGGTGTGCACACTGAACTGTTAGAATGAGTGTGTCCACATGGAGGTGTGCACACTGTACTGTTAGAATGAGTGTGCCCACATGGAGTTGTGCACACTGAACTGTTAGAATGAGTGTGTCCACATGGAGGTGTGAACACCGAACTGTTAGAATGAGTGTGTCCCTCTGGAGGTGTGCACACTGAACTGTTAGAATTAGTGTGTCCCTGAGGAAGTGTGCACACTGTGATGTTAGAATGAGTGTGTCCACATGGAGGTGTGCACACCGAAGTGTTAGAATTTGTCCACATGGAGGTGTGCACACTGAACTGTTAGAATGAGTGTGCCCACATGGAGGTGTGCACACTGAACTGTTAGAATGAGTGTATCCCTGTGAAGGTGTGCACACTGAACTGTTAGAATGAGTGTGTCCACATGGAGGTGTGCACACTGAACTGTTAGAATGAGTGTATCCCTGTTGAGGTGTGCACACTGAACTGTTAGATTGAGTGTGTCCACATGGAGGTGTGCACACTGAACTGTAAGAATGAATGTGTCCACATGGAGGTGCGCACACTGAACTTTAGAATGAGTGTGCCCACATGGAGGTGTGTGTACTGAACTGTTAGAATGAGTATGCCCACATGGAGGTGTGCGCAATGAACTGTTAGAAAGAGTGTGCCCACATGGAGGTGTGCACACTGAACTGTTAGAATGTTTGTGTCCACATGGAGGTGTGCACACTGAACTGTTAGAATGAGTGTGTCCACATGGAGGTGTGCACACTGAACTGTTAAATTGACTGTGCCCACATGGAGGTGTCCACTCTGAACTGTTAGAATGAGTGTGTCCACATGGAGGTGTGCACACTGAACTGTTAGAATGTGTCCACATGGAGTTGTGCACACTGAACTGTTAGAATGAGTGTGTCCACATGGAGGTGTGAACACTCAACTGTTAGAATGAGTGTGTCCTCGTGGAGTTGTGCACACTGAACTGTTAGAATGTGTGTGTCCACATGGAGGTGTGCACTCTGAACTGTTAGAATGAGTTTGTCCACATGGAGGTGTGCACACTGAACGGTTAGAATGTGTCCACATGGAGGTGTGCACACTGAACTGTTGGAATGAGTGTGTCCACATAAGGTGTGCACACTGAACTGTTAGAATAAGTGTGTCCCTGTGGAGGTGTTCACACTGAACTGTTAGAATGATAGTGTCCACATGCAGGTGTGCACACTGAAAGGTTACAATGAGTGTGTCCACTTGGAGGTGTGCACACCGAAGTGTTAGAATTTTTCCACATGGTGGTGTGCACACTGAAATTTTAGAATGAGTGTGTCCACATGGAGGTGTGCACACTGAACTGTTAGAATGAGTGTGCCCACATGGAGGTGTGCACACTGTACTGTTAGAATGAGTGTGCCCACATGGAGTTGTGCACACTGAACTGTTAGAATGAGTGTGTCCACATGGAGGTGTGAACACCGAACTGTTAGAATGAGTGTGTCCCTCTGGAGGTGTGCACACTGAAATGTTAGAATGAGTGTGTCTACATGGAGGTTTGCACACCGAAGTGTTAGAATTTGTCCACATGGAGGTGTGCACACTGGACTGTTAGAATGAGTGTGTCCATATGAGGTGTGCACACTGAACTGTTAGAATGAGTGTGTCCCTGTGGAGGTGTGCACACTGAAGTGTTAGAATGAGTGTGTCCACATGGAGGTGTGCACACTGAAATGTTAGAATTTGTGTGTCCACAAGGAGGTGTGCACTCTGAAATGTTAGAATGAGTGTGCCCACATGGAGGTGTGCACACTGTACTGTTACAATGAGTGTGCCCACATGGAGTTGTGCACACTGAACTGTTAGAATGATTGTGTCCACATGGAGGTGTGCACACTGAACTGTTAGAATGACTGTGTCCACATGAAGGTGTGCACACTGAACTGTTAGATTGAGTGTGTCCCTGTGGAGGTGTGCACACTGAACTGTTAGAATGAGTGTGTCCACATGGAGGTGTGCACACTGAACTGTTAGAATGAGTGTGTCCCTGTGGAGGTGTGCACACTGAACTGTTAGAATGAGTGTGTCCACATGGAGGTGTGCACACTGAACTGTTAGAATTAGTGTGTCCCTGAGGAGGTGTGCACACTGTGATGTTAGAATGAGTGTGTCCACATGGAGGTGTGCACACCGAAGTGTTAGAATTTGTCCACATGGAGGTTTGCACACTGAACTGTTAGAATGAGTGTGCCCACATGGAGGTGTGCAAACTGAACTGTTAGAATGAGTGTATCCCTGTGGATGTGTGCACACTGAACTGTTAGAATGAGTGTGTCCACATGGAGGTGTGCACACTGAACTGTTAGAATGAGTGTGTCCACATGGAGGTGTGCACATCAAAGTGTTAGAATTTGGCAACATGGAGGTGTGCACACTGAAATGTTAGAATGAGTGTGTCCACATGGAGTTGTGCACACTGAATTGTTATAATGAGTGTGCCCACATGGAGGTGTACACACTGAACTGTTAGAATGAGTGTACCCACATGGAGTTGTGCACACTGAACTGTTAGAATGAGTGTGTCCACATGGAGGTGTGCACACTGAACTGTTAGAATTAGTGTATCCCTGTGGAGGTGTGCACACTGAACTGTTAGAATGAGTGTGTCCCTGTGGAGGTGTGCACACTGAACTGTTAGAATGAGTGTGTCCACATGGAGGTGTGCACACTGAACTGTTAGAATGAGTGTGTCCACATGGAGGTGTAAACCCTGAACTGTTAGAATGAGTGTGTCCACATGGAGGTGTGCACACTGAACTGTTAGAATGAGTGTGTCCACATGGAGGTGTGCACACTGTACTGTTAGAATGAGTGTGCCCACATGGAGTTGTGCACACTGAACTGTTAGAATGAGTGTGTCCACATGGAGGTGTGAACACCGAACTGTTAGAATGAGTGTGTCCCTCTGGAGGTGTGCACACTGAAATGTTAGAATGAGTGTGTCTACATGGAGGTTTGCACACCGAAGTGTTAGAATTTGTCCACATGGAGGTGTGCACACTGGACTGTTAGAATGAGTGTGTCCATATGAGGTGTGCACACTGAACTGTTAGAATGAGTGTGTCCCTGTGGAGGTGTGCACACTGAAGTGTTAGAATGAGTGTGTCCACATGGAGGTGTGCACACTGAAATGTTAGAATTTGTGTGTCCACAAGGAGGTGTGCACTCTGAAATGTTAGAATGAGTGTGCCCACATGGAGGTGTGCACACTGTACTGTTACAATGAGTGTGCCCACATGGAGTTGTGCACACTGAACTGTTAGAATGATTGTGTCCACATGGAGGTGTGCACACTGAACTGTTAGAATGACTGTGTCCACATGAAGGTGTGCACACTGAACTGTTAGATTGAGTGTGTCCCTGTGGAGGTGTGCACACTGAACTGTTAGAATGAGTGTGTCCACATGGAGGTGTGCACACTGAACTGTTAGAATGAGTGTGTCCCTGTGGAGGTGTGCACACTGAACTGTTAGAATGAGTGTGTCCACATGGAGGTGTGAACACTGAACTGTTAGAATGAGTGTGTCCACATGGAGGTGTGCACACTGAACTGTTAGAATGAGTGTGTCCACATGGAGGTGTGAACACTGAACTGTTAGAATGAGTGTGTCCACATGGAGGTGTGCACACTGAACTGTTAGAATTAGTGTGTCCCTGAGGAGGTGTGCACACTGTGATGTTAGAATGAGTGTGTCCACATGGAGGTGTGCACACCGAAGTGTTAGAATTTGTCCACATGGAGGTTTGCACACTGAACTGTTAGAATGAGTGTGCCCACATGGAGGTGTGCAAACTGAACTGTTAGAATGAGTGTATCCCTGTGGATGTGTGCACACTGAACTGTTAGAATGAGTGTGTCCACATGGAGGTGTGCACACTGAACTGTTAGAATGAGTGTGTCCACATGGAGGTGTGCACATCAAAGTGTTAGAATTTGGCAACATGGAGGTGTGTACACTGAAATGTTAGAATGAGTGTGTCCACATGGAGTTGTGCACACTGAATTGTTATAATGAGTGTGCCCACATGGAGGTGTACACACTGAACTGTTAGAATGAGTGTACCCACATGGAGTTGTGCACACTGAACTGTTAGAATGAGTGTGTCCACATGGAGGTGTGCACACTGAACTGTTAGAATTAGTGTATCCCTGTGGAGGTGTGCACACTGAACTGTTAGAATGAGTGTGTCCCTGTGGAGGTGTGCACACTGAACTGTTAGAATGAGTGTGTCCACATGGAGGTGTGCACACTGAACTGTTAGAATGAGTGTGTCCACATGGAGGTGTAAACCCTGAACTGTTAGAATGAGTGTGTCCACATGGAGGTGTGCACACTGAACTGTTAGAATGAGTGTGCCCACATGGAGGTGTGCACACTGAACTGTTAGAAATAGTCTGCACACATGGAGGTGTAAACACTGAACTGTTAGAATGAGTGTGCCCAAATGGAGTTGTGCACACTGAACTGTTAGAATGAGTGTTCCCACATGGAGTTGTGCACACTGAAATGTTAGAATGCGTGTATCCTTGCGGAGGTGTGCACACTGAACTGTTAGAATGAGTGTGTCCCTGTGGAGGTGTGCACACTGATCTGTTAGAATGAGTGTGCCCACATGGAGGTGTGCACACTGAACTGTTAGAATGAGTATGCCCACATGGAAGTGTGCACACTGAACTGTTAGAATGATTGTGTCCACATGCAGGTGTGCACACTGAACTGTTAGAATTAGTGTGTCCCTGAGGAGGTGTGCACACTGTGATGTTAGAATGAGTGTGTCCACATGGAGGTGTGCACACCGAAGTGTTAGAATTTGTCCACATGGAGGTGTGCACACTGAACTGTTAGAATGAGTGTGTCCACATGGAGGTGTGCACACTGAACTGTTAGAATGTGTCCACATGGAGGTGTGCACACTGAACTGTTAGAATGACTGTGTCCACAAGGAGGTGTGCACACTGAACTGTTAGAATGTGTCCAAATGGAGGTGTGCACACTGAACTGTTAAAAGGACTGTGCCCACATGGAGGTGTCCACACTGAACTGTTAGAATGAGTGTGTCCACATGGAGGTGTGCACACTGAACTGTTAAAATGACTGTGCCCACATGGAGGTGTCCATACTGAACTGTTAGAATGAGTGTGTCCACATGGAGGTGTGCACAATGAACTGTTACAATGAGTGTGTCCTCATGGAGGTGTGCACACTGAACTGTTAGAATGATTGTGTCCACATGCAAGTGTGCACACTGAACTGTTAGAATGAGTGTTCCCACATGGAGTTGTGCACACTGAAATGTTAGAATGCGTGTATCCTTGTGGAGGTGTGCACACTGAACTGTTAGAATGAGTGTGTCCCTGTGGAGGTGTGCACACTGAACTGTTAGAATGAGTGTGTCCACATGGAGGTGTGCACACCAAAGTGTTAGAATTTGTCCACATGGAGGTGTGCACACTGAACTGTTAGAATGAGTGTGTCCACATGGAGGTGTGCACACTGAACTGTTAGAATGAGTGTGTCCACATGGAGGTGTGCACACTGAACTGTTAGAATGAGTGTGTACACATGGAGGTGTGCACACTGAACTGTTAGAATTAGTGTGTCCCTGAGGAGGTGTGCACACTGTGATGTTAGAATGAGTGTGTCCACATGGAGGTGTGCACACCGAAGTGTTAGAATTTGTCCACATGGAGGTGTGCACACTGAACTGTTAGAATGAGTGTGCCCACATGGAGGTGTGCACACTGAACTGTTAGAATGAGTGTATCCCTGTGGATGTGTGCACACTGAACTGTTAGAATGAGTGTGTCCACATGGAGTGTGCACACTGAACTGTTAGAATGAGTGTGTCCACATGGAGGTTTGCACACTGAACTGTTAGAAGGAGTGTGCCCACATGAAGGTGTGCACACTGAACTGTTAGAATGAGTGTGTCCACATGGAGGTGTGCACACTGAACGGTTAGAATGTGTCCACATGGAGGTGTGCACACTGAACTGTTAGAATCATTGTGTCCTCATGGAGGTGTGCACACTGAACTGTTAAAATGACTGTGCCCACATGGAGGTGTCCACACTGAACTGTTCGAATGAGTGTGTCCACATGGTGGTATGCACACTGAACTGTTAGAATGAGTGTGTCCTCATGGAGGTGTGCACACTGAACTGTTAGAATGAGTGTATCCCTGTGGAGGTGTGCACACTGAACTGTTAGAATGAGTTGGTCCACATGGAGGTGTGCACATCGAAGTGTTAGAATTTGTCAACATGGAGGTGTGCACACTTAAATGTTAGAATGAGTGTGTCCACATGGAGTTGTGCACACTGAATTGTTATAATGAGTGTGCCCACATGGAGGTGTACACACTGAACTGTTAGAATGAGTGTACCCACATGGAGTTGTGCACACTGAACTGTTAGAATGAGTGTGTCCACATGGAGGTGTGCACACTGAACTGTTAGAATTAGTGTATCCCTGTGGAGGTGTGCACACTGAACTGTTAGAATGAGTGTGTCCCTGTGGAGGTGTGCACACTGAACTGTTAGAATGAGTGTGTCCACATGGAGGTGTGCACACTGAACTGTTAGAATGAGTGTGTCCACATGGAGGTGTAAACCCTGAACTGTTAGAATGAGTGTGTCCACATGGAGGTGTGCACACTGAACTGTTAGAATGAGTGTGCCCACATGGAGGTGTGCACACTGAACTGTTAGAAATAGTCTGCACACATGGAGGTGTAAACACTGAACTGTTAGAATGAGTGTGCCCAAATGGAGTTGTGCACACTGAACTGTTAGAATGAGTGTTCCCACATGGAGTTGTGCACACTGAAATGTTAGAATGCGTGTATCCTTGTGGAGGTGTGCACACTGAACTGTTAGAATGAGTGTGTCCCTGTGGAGGTGTGCACACTGAACTGTTAGAATGAGTGTGTCCATATGGAGGTGTGCACACCAAAGTGTTAGAATTTGTCCACGTGGAGGTGTGCACACTGAACTGTTAGAATGAGTGTGTCCACATGGAGGTGTGCACACTGATCTGTTAGAATGAGTGTGCCCACATGGAGGTGTGCACACTGAACTGTTAGAATGAGTATGCCCACATGGAAGTGTGCACACTGAACTGTTAGAATGATTGTGTGCACATGCAGGTGTGCACACTGAACTGTTAGAATTAGTGTGTCCCTGAGGAGGTGTGCACACTGTGATGTTAGAATGAGTGTGTCCACATGGAGGTGTGCACACCGAAGTGTTAGAATTTGTCCACATGGAGGTGTGCACACTGAACTGTTAGAATGAGTGTGTCCACATGGAGCTGTGCACACTGAACTGTTAGAATGAGTGTGCCCACATGGAGGTGTGCACACTGAACTGTTAGAATGAGTGTGTCCACATGGAGGTGTGCACACTGAACTGTTAGAATGAGTGTGTCCACATGGAGGTGTGCACACTGAACTGTTAGAATGAGTGTGTCCACATGGAGGTGTGCACACTGAACTGTTAGAATGTGTCCACATGGAGGTGTGCACACTGAACTGTTAGAATCATTGTGTCCTCATGGAGGTGTGCACACTGAACTGTTAAAATGACTGTGCCCACATGGAGGTGTCCACACTGAACTGTTAGAATGAGTGTGTCCACATGGTGGTGTGCACACTGAACTGTTAGAATGAGTGTGTCCTCATGGAGGTGTGCACACTGAACTGTTAGAATGAGTGTATCCCTGTGGAGGTGTGCACACTGAACTGTTAGAATGAGTTTGTCCACATGGAGGTGTGCACATCGAAGTGTTAGAATTTGTCAACATGGAGGTGTGCACATTGAAATGTTAGAATGAGTGTGTCCACATGGAGTTGTGCACACTGAATTGTTATAATGAGTGTGCCCACATGGAGGTGTGCACACTGAACTGTTAGAATGAGTGTACCCACATGGAGTTGTGCACACTGAACTGTTAGAATGAGTGTGTCCACATGGAGGGGTGCACACTGAACTGTTAGAATTAGTGTATCCCTGTGGAGGTGTGCACACTGAACTGTTAGAATGAGTGTATCCCTGAGGAGGTGTGCACACTGAACTGTTAGAATGAGTGTGCCCACATGGAGGTGTGCACACTGAACTGTTAGAATGAGTATGCCCACATGGAAGTGTGCACACTGAACTGTTAGAATGATTGTGTCCACATGCAGGTGTGCACACTGAACTGTTAGAATTAGTGTGTCCCTGAGGAGGTGTGCACACTGTGATGTTAGAATGAGTGTGTCCACATGGAGGTGTGCACACCGAAGTGTTAGAATTTGTCCACATGGAGGTGTGCACACTGAACTGTTAGAATGAGTGTGTCCACATGGAGGTGTGCACACTGAACTGTTAGAATGTGTCCACATGGAGGTGTGCACACTGAACTGTTAGAATGACTGTGTCCACAAGGAGGTGTGCACACTGAACTGTTAGAATGTGTCCAAATGGAGGTGTGCACACTGAACTGTTAAAAGGACTGTGCCCACATGGAGGTGTCCACACTGAACTGTTAGAATGAGTGTGTCCACATGGAGGTGTGCACACTGAACTGTTAAAATGACTGTGCCCACATGGAGGTGTCCATACTGAACTGTTAGAATGAGTGTGTCCACATGGAGGTGTGCACAATGAACTGTTACAATGAGTGTGTCCTCATGGAGGTGTGCACACTGAACTGTTAGAATGATTGTGTCCACATGCAAGTGTGCACACTGAACTGTTAGAATGAGTGTTCCCACATGGAGTTGTGCACACTGAAATGTTAGAATGCGTGTATCCTTGTGGAGGTGTGCACACTGAACTGTTAGAATGAGTGTGTCCCTGTGGAGGTGTGCACACTGAACTGTTAGAATGAGTGTGTCCACATGGAGGTGTGCACACCAAAGTGTTAGAATTTGTCCACATGGAGGTGTGCACACTGAACTGTTAGAATGAGTGTGTCCACATGGAGGTGTGCACACTGAACTGTTAGAATGAGTGTGTCCACATGGAGGTGTGCACACTGAACTGTTAGAATGAGTGTGTACACATGGAGGTGTGCACACTGAACTGTTAGAATTAGTGTGTCCCTGAGGAGGTGTGCACACTGTGATGTTAGAATGAGTGTGTCCACATGGAGGTGTGCACACCGAAGTGTTAGAATTTGTCCACATGGAGGTGTGCACACTGAACTGTTAGAATGAGTGTGCCCACATGGAGGTGTGCACACTGAACTGTTAGAATGAGTGTATCCCTGTGGATGTGTGCACACTGAACTGTTAGAATGAGTGTGTCCACATGGAGTGTGCACACTGAACTGTTAGAATGAGTGTGTCCACATGGAGGTTTGCACACTGAACTGTTAGAAGGAGTGTGCCCACATGAAGGTGTGCACACTGAACTGTTAGAATGAGTGTGTCCACATGGAGGTGTGCACACTGAACGGTTAGAATGTGTCCACATGGAGGTGTGCACACTGAACTGTTAGAATCATTGTGTCCTCATGGAGGTGTGCACACTGAACTGTTAAAATGACTGTGCCCACATGGAGGTGTCCACACTGAACTGTTCGAATGAGTGTGTCCACATGGTGGTATGCACACTGAACTGTTAGAATGAGTGTGTCCTCATGGAGGTGTGCACACTGAACTGTTAGAATGAGTGTATCCCTGTGGAGGTGTGCACACTGAACTGTTAGAATGAGTTGGTCCACATGGAGGTGTGCACATCGAAGTGTTAGAATTTGTCAACATGGAGGTGTGCACACTTAAATGTTAGAATGAGTGTGTCCACATGGAGTTGTGCACACTGAATTGTTATAATGAGTGTGCCCACATGGAGGTGTACACACTGAACTGTTAGAATGAGTGTACCCACATGGAGTTGTGCACACTGAACTGTTAGAATGAGTGTGTCCACATGGAGGTGTGCACACTGAACTGTTAGAATTAGTGTATCCCTGTGGAGGTGTGCACACTGAACTGTTAGAATGAGTGTGTCCCTGTGGAGGTGTGCACACTGAACTGTTAGAATGAGTGTGTCCACATGGAGGTGTGCACACTGAACTGTTAGAATGAGTGTGTCCACATGGAGGTGTAAACCCTGAACTGTTAGAATGAGTGTGTCCACATGGAGGTGTGCACACTGAACTGTTAGAATGAGTGTGCCCACATGGAGGTGTGCACACTGAACTGTTAGAAATAGTCTGCACACATGGAGGTGTAAACACTGAACTGTTAGAATGAGTGTGCCCAAATGGAGTTGTGCACACTGAACTGTTAGAATGAGTGTTCCCACATGGAGTTGTGCACACTGAAATGTTAGAATGCGTGTATCCTTGTGGAGGTGTGCACACTGAACTGTTAGAATGAGTGTGTCCCTGTGGAGGTGTGCACACTGAACTGTTAGAATGAGTGTGTCCATATGGAGGTGTGCACACCAAAGTGTTAGAATTTGTCCACGTGGAGGTGTGCACACTGAACTGTTAGAATGAGTGTGTCCACATGGAGGTGTGCACACTGATCTGTTAGAATGAGTGTGCCCACATGGAGGTGTGCACACTGAACTGTTAGAATGAGTATGCCCACATGGAAGTGTGCACACTGAACTGTTAGAATGATTGTGTGCACATGCAGGTGTGCACACTGAACTGTTAGAATTAGTGTGTCCCTGAGGAGGTGTGCACACTGTGATGTTAGAATGAGTGTGTCCACATGGAGGTGTGCACACCGAAGTGTTAGAATTTGTCCACATGGAGGTGTGCACACTGAACTGTTAGAATGAGTGTGTCCACATGGAGCTGTGCACACTGAACTGTTAGAATGAGTGTGCCCACATGGAGGTGTGCACACTGAACTGTTAGAATGAGTGTGTCCACATGGAGGTGTGCACACTGAACTGTTAGAATGAGTGTGTCCACATGGAGGTGTGCACACTGAACTGTTAGAATGAGTGTGTCCACATGGAGGTGTGCACACTGAACTGTTAGAATGTGTCCACATGGAGGTGTGCACACTGAACTGTTAGAATCATTGTGTCCTCATGGAGGTGTGCACACTGAATTGTTAAAATGACTGTGCCCACATGGAGGTGTCCACACTGAACTGTTAGAATGAGTGTGTCCACATGGTGGTGTGCACACTGAACTGTTAGAATGAGTGTGTCCTCATGGAGGTGTGCACACTGAACTGTTAGAATGAGTGTATCCCTGTGGAGGTGTGCACACTGAACTGTTAGAATGAGTTTGTCCACATGGAGGTGTGCACATCGAAGTGTTAGAATTTGTCAACATGGAGGTGTGCACATTGAAATGTTAGAATGAGTGTGTCCACATGGAGTTGTGCACACTGAATTGTTATAATGAGTGTGCCCACATGGAGGTGTGCACACTGAACTGTTAGAATGAGTGTACCCACATGGAGTTGTGCACACTGAACTGTTAGAATGAGTGTGTCCACATGGAGGGGTGCACACTGAACTGTTAGAATTAGTGTATCCCTGTGGAGGTGTGCACACTGAACTGTTAGAATGAGTGTATCCCTGAGGAGGTGTGCACACTGAACTGTTAGAATGAGTGTGTCCACATGGAGGTGTGCACACTGAACTGTTAGAATGAGTGTGTCCACATGGAGGTGTAAACCCTGAACTGTTAGAATGAGTGTGTCCACATGGAGGTGTGCACACTGAACTGTTAGAATGAGTGTGCCCACATGGAGGTGTGCACACTGAACTGTTAGAAATTGTGTGCCCACATGGAGGTGTAAACACTGAACTGTTAGAATGAGTGTGCCCAAATGGAATTGTGCACACTGAACTGTTAGAATGAGTGTGCCCACATGGAGGTGTGCACACTGAACTGTTAGAATGAGTGTGTTTACATGGCCGTGTCCACAGTGAAGTGTTAGAATGAGTGTGCCCACATGGAGTTGTGCACACTGAACTGTTAGAATTTCTGTGTCCACATGGAGGTGTGCACACTGAACTGTTAGAATGAGTGTGCCCACATGGAGTTGTGCACACTGAACTTTTAGAATGACTGTGTCCACGTGGAGGTGTGCACCCTGAACTGTTAGAATGAGTGTGTCCACATGGAGGTGTGCACACTGATCTGTTAGAATGAGTGTGCCCACATGGAGGTGTGCACACTGAACTGTTAGAATGATTGTGTCCACATGTAGGTGTACACACTGAACTGTTAGAATGAGTGTGTCCCTGTGGAGGTGTGCACACTGAACTGTTAGAATTAGTGTGTCCACTTGGAGGTGTGCACACTAAACTGTTAGAATGAGTGTGTCCACTTGGAGGTGTGCACACTGAACTGTTAGAATGAGTGTGTCCACATGGAGTTGTGCACACTGAACTGTTAGAATGATTGTGTCCACATGGAGGTGTGCACACTGAACTCTTGTAATGAGTGTGTCCACATGGAGGTGTGCACACTGAACTGTTAGAATGAGTGTGTTCACATTAAAAGTGTGCACACTGAACTGTTAGAATGAGTGTGCCCACATGGAGGTGTCCACACTGAACTGTTAGAATGATTATGTCCACATGGAGGTGTGCACACTGAACTGTTAGAATGAGTGTATCCCTGTGGAGGTGTGCACACTGAACTGTTAGAATGAGTGTGACCACATGGAGTTGTGCACACTGAATTGTTATAATGAGTGTGCCCACATGGAGGTGTGCACACTGAACTGTTAGAATGAGTGTGCCCACATGGAGGTGGGCACACTGAACTGTTAGAATGAGTGTGTCCACATGGAGGTGGGCACACTGAACTGTTAGAATGAGTGTATCCCTGTGGAGGTGTGCACACTGAACTGTTAGAATGAGTGTGTCCCTGTGGAGGTGTGCACACTGAACTGTAAGAATGAGTGTGTCCACATGGAGGTGTGCACACTGAACTGTTAGAATGAGTGTGCCCACATGGAGGTGTGCACACTGAACTGTTAGAATGAGGATGCCCACAGGGAGGTGTGCGCACTGAACTGTTAGAATGAGTGTGCCCACATGGAGGTGTGCACACTGAACTGTTAGAATGTTTGTGTCCACATGGAAGTGTGCACACTGAACTGTTAGAATGAGTGTGTCCACATGGAGGTGTGCACACTGAACTGTTAGAATGATTGTGTCCTCATGGAGGTGTGCACACTGAACTGTTAGAATGTTTGTGTCCACATGGAGGTGTGCACACTGAAATGTTAGAATGAGTGTGTCCACATTAAAAGTGTGCACACTGAACTGTTAGAATGAGTGTGCCCACATGGAGGTGTGCACACTGAACTGTTAGAATGAGTGTGTCCACATGGAGGTGTGCACACTGAACTGTTACAATGAGTGTATCCCTGTTGAGGTGTGCACACTGAACTGTTAGAATTAGTGTGTCCCTGTGGAGGTGTGCACACTGAACTGTAAGAATGAGTGTGTCCACATGGAGGTGTGCACACTGAACTGTTAGAATGAGTGTGCCCACATGGAGGTGTGCGCCCTGAACTGTTAGAATGAGTGTGTCCACATGGAGGTGTGCACACTGAACTGTTAGAATGTTTGTGTCCACATGGAGGTGTGCACACTGAAATGTTAGAATGAGTGTGTCCACATGGAGGTGTGCACACTGAACTGTTAGAATGATTGTGTCCTCATGGAGGTGTTCACACTGAACTGTTAAAATTACTGTGCCCACATGGAGGTGTCCACACTGAACTGTTAGAATGATTATGTCCACATGGAGGTGTGCACACTGAACTGTTAGAATGAGTGTGTCCACATGGAGGTGTAAACCCTGAACTGTTAGAATGAGTGTGTACACATGGAGGTGTGCACACTGAACTGTTAGAATGAGTGTGTCCACATGGAGGTGTGCACACTGAACTGTTAGAATGAGTATGCCCACATGGAGGTGTGCACACTGAATTGTTAGAATGATTGTGTCCACATGTAGGTGTACACTCTGAACTGTTAGAATGAGTGTGTCCCTGTGGAGGTGTGCACACTGAACTGTTAGAATGAGTGTGTCCACATGGAGGTGTGCACACTGAACTGTTAGAATGAGTGTGTCCACATGGAGGTGTAAACCCTGAACTGTTAGAATGAGTGTGTCCACATGGAGGTGTGCACACTGAACTGTTAGAATGAGTGTGCCCACATGGAGGTGTGCACACTGAACTGTTAGAAATAGTCTGCACACATGGAGGTGTAAACACTGAACTGTTAGAATGAGTGTGCCCAAATGGAGTTGTGCACACTGAACTGTTAGAATGAGTGTTCCCACATGGAGTTGTGCACACTGAAATGTTAGAATGCGTGTATCCTTGCGGAGGTGTGCACACTGAACTGTTAGAATGAGTGTGTCCCTGTGGAGGTGTGCACACTGATCTGTTAGAATGAGTGTGCCCACATGGAGGTGTGCACACTGAACTGTTAGAATGAGTATGCCCACATGGAAGTGTGCACACTGAACTGTTAGAATGATTGTGTCCACATGCAGGTGTGCACACTGAACTGTTAGAATTAGTGTGTCCCTGAGGAGGTGTGCACACTGTGATGTTAGAATGAGTGTGTCCACATGGAGGTGTGCACACCGAAGTGTTAGAATTTGTCCACATGGAGGTGTGCACACTGAACTGTTAGAATGAGTGTGTCCACATGGAGGTGTGCACACTGAACTGTTAGAATGTGTCCACATGGAGGTGTGCACACTGAACTGTTAGAATGACTGTGTCCACAAGGAGGTGTGCACACTGAACTGTTAGAATGTGTCCAAATGGAGGTGTGCACACTGAACTGTTAAAAGGACTGTGCCCACATGGAGGTGTCCACACTGAACTGTTAGAATGAGTGTGTCCACATGGAGGTGTGCACACTGAACTGTTAAAATGACTGTGCCCACATGGAGGTGTCCATACTGAACTGTTAGAATGAGTGTGTCCACATGGAGGTGTGCACAATGAACTGTTACAATGAGTGTGTCCTCATGGAGGTGTGCACACTGAACTGTTAGAATGATTGTGTCCACATGCAAGTGTGCACACTGAACTGTTAGAATGAGTGTTCCCACATGGAGTTGTGCACACTGAAATGCTAGAATGCGTGTATCCTTGTGGAGGTGTGCACACTGAACTGTTAGAATGAGTGTGTCCCTGTGGAGGTGTGCACACTGAACTGTTAGAATGAGTGTGTCCACATGGAGGTGTGCACACCAAAGTGTTAGAATTTGTCCACATGGAGGTGTGCACACTGAACTGTTAGAATGAGTGTGTCCACATGGAGGTGTGCACACTGAACTGTTAGAATGAGTGTGTCCACATGGAGGTGTGCACACTGAACTGTTAGAATGAGTGTGTACACATGGAGGTGTGCACACTGAACTGTTAGAATTAGTGTGTCCCTGAGGAGGTGTGCACACTGTGATGTTAGAATGAGTGTGTCCACATGGAGGTGTGCACACCGAAGTGTTAGAATTTGTCCACATGGAGGTGTGCACACTGAACTGTTAGAATGAGTGTGCCCACATGGAGGTGTGCACACTGAACTGTTAGAATGAGTGTATCCCTGTGGATGTGTGCACACTGAACTGTTAGAATGAGTGTGTCCACATGGAGTGTGCACACTGAACTGTTAGAATGAGTGTGTCCACATGGAGGTTTGCACACTGAACTGTTAGAAGGAGTGTGCCCACATGAAGGTGTGCACACTGAACTGTTAGAATGAGTGTGTCCACATGGAGGTGTGCACACTGAACGGTTAGAATGTGTCCACATGGAGGTGTGCACACTGAACTGTTAGAATCATTGTGTCCTCATGGAGGTGTGCACACTGAACTGTTAAAATGACTGTGCCCACATGGAGGTGTCCACACTGAACTGTTCGAATGAGTGTGTCCACATGGTGGTATGCACACTGAACTGTTAGAATGAGTGTGTCCTCATGGAGGTGTGCACACTGAACTGTTAGAATGAGTGTATCCCTGTGGAGGTGTGCACACTGAACTGTTAGAATGAGTTGGTCCACATGGAGGTGTGCACATCGAAGTGTTAGAATTTGTCAACATGGAGGTGTGCACACTTAAATGTTAGAATGAGTGTGTCCACATGGAGTTGTGCACACTGAATTGTTATAATGAGTGTGCCCACATGGAGGTGTACACACTGAACTGTTAGAATGAGTGTACCCACATGGAGTTGTGCACACTGAACTGTTAGAATGAGTGTGTCCACATGGAGGTGTGCACACTGAACTGTTAGAATTAGTGTATCCCTGTGGAGGTGTGCACACTGAACTGTTAGAATGAGTGTGTCCCTGTGGAGGTGTGCACACTGAACTGTTAGAATGAGTGTGTCCACATGGAGGTGTGCACACTGAACTGTTAGAATGAGTGTGTCCACATGGAGGTGTAAACCCTGAACTGTTAGAATGAGTGTGTCCACATGGAGGTGTGCACACTGAACTGTTAGAATGAGTGTGCCCACATGGAGGTGTGCACACTGAACTGTTAGAAATAGTCTGCACACATGGAGGTGTAAACACTGAACTGTTAGAATGAGTGTGCCAAAATGGAGTTGTGCACACTGAACTGTTAGAATGAGTGTTCCCACATGGAGTTGTGCACACTGAAATGTTAGAATGCGTGTATCCTTGTGGAGGTGTGCACACTGAACTGTTAGAATGAGTGTGTCCCTGTGGAGGTGTGCACACTGAACTGTTAGAATGAGTGTGTCCATATGGAGGTGTGCACACCAAAGTGTTAGAATTTGTCCACGTGGAGGTGTGCACACTGAACTGTTAGAATGAGTGTGTCCACATGGAGGTGTGCACACTGATCTGTTAGAATGAGTGTGCCCACATGGAGGTGTGCACACTGAACTGTTAGAATGAGTATGCCCACATGGAAGTGTGCACACTGAACTGTTAGAATGATTGTGTGCACATGCAGGTGTGCACACTGAACTGTTAGAATTAGTGTGTCCCTGAGGAGGTGTGCACTCTGTGATGTTAGAATGAGTGTGTCCACATGGAGGTGTGCACACCGAAGTGTTAGAATTTGTCCACATGGAGGTGTGCACACTGAACTGTTAGAATGAGTGTGTCCACATGGAGCTGTGCACACTGAACTGTTAGAATGAGTGTGCCCACATGGAGGTGTGCACACTGAACTGTTAGAATGAGTGTGTCCACATGGAGGTGTGCACACTGAACTGTTAGAATGAGTGTGTCCACATGGAGGTGTGCACACTGAACTGTTAGAATGAGTGTGTCCACATGGAGGTGTGCACACTGAACTGTTAGAATGTGTCCACATGGAGGTGTGCACACTGAACTGTTAGAATCATTGTGTCCTCATGGAGGTGTGCACACTGAACTGTTAAAATGACTGTGCCCACATGGAGGTGTCCACACTGAACTGTTAGAATGAGTGTGTCCACATGGTGGTGTGCACACTGAACTGTTAGAATGAGTGTGTCCTCATGGAGGTGTGCACACTGAACTGTTAGAATGAGTGTATCCCTGTGGAGGTGTGCACACTGAACTGTTAGAATGAGTTTGTCCACATGGAGGTGTGCACATCGAAGTGTTAGAATTTGTCAACATGGAGGTGTGCACATTGAAATGTTAGAATGAGTGTGTCCACATGGAGTTGTGCACACTGAATTGTTATAATGAGTGTGCCCACATGGAGGTGTGCACACTGAACTGTTAGAATGAGTGTACCCACATGGAGTTGTGCACACTGAACTGTTAGAATGAGTGTGTCCACATGGAGGGGTGCACACTGAACTGTTAGAATTAGTGTATCCCTGTGGAGGTGTGCACACTGAACTGTTAGAATGAGTGTATCCCTGAGGAGGTGTGCACACTGAACTGTTAGAATGAGTGTGTCCACATGGAGGTGTGCACACTGAACTGTTAGAATGAGTGTGTCCACATGGAGGTGTAAACCCTGAACTGTTAGAATGAGTGTGTCCACATGGAGGTGTGCACACTGAACTGTTAGAATGAGTGTGCCCACATGGAGGTGTGCACACTGAACTGTTAGAAATTGTGTGCCCACATGGAGGTGTAAACACTGAACTGTTAGAATGAGTGTGCCCAAATGGAATTGTGCACACTGAACTGTTAGAATGAGTGTGCCCACATGGAGGTGTGCACACTGAACTGTTAGAATGAGTGTGTTTACATGGCCGTGTCCACAGTGAAGTGTTAGAATGAGTGTGCCCACATGGAGTTGTGCACACTGAACTGTTAGAATTTCTGTGTCCACATGGAGGTGTGCACACTGAACTGTTAGAATGAGTGTGCCCACATGGAGTTGTGCACACTGAACTTTTAGAATGACTGTGTCCACGTGGAGGTGTGCACCCTGAACTGTTAGAATGAGTGTGTCCACATGGAGGTGTGCACACTGATCTGTTAGAATGAGTGTGCCCACATGGAGGTGTGCACACTGAACTGTTAGAATGATTGTGTCCACATGTAGGTGTACACACTGAACTGTTAGAATGAGTGTGTCCCTGTGGAGGTGTGCACACTGAACTGTTAGAATTAGTGTGTCCACTTGGAGGTGTGCACACTAAACTGTTAGAATGAGTGTGTCCACTTGGAGGTGTGCACACTGAACTGTTAGAATGAGTGTGTCCACATGGAGTTGTGCACACTGAACTGTTAGAATGATTGTGTCCACATGGAGGTGTGCACACTGAACTCTTGTAATGAGTGTGTCCACATGGAGGTGTGCACACTGAACTGTTAGAATGAGTGTGTTCACATTAAAAGTGTGCACACTGAACTGTTAGAATGAGTGTGCCCACATGGAGGTGTCCACACTGAACTGTTAGAATGATTATGTCCACATGGAGGTGTGCACACTGAACTGTTAGAATGAGTGTATCCCTGTGGAGGTGTGCACACTGAACTGTTAGAATGAGTGTGACCACATGGAGTTGTGCACACTGAATTGTTATAATGAGTGTGCCCACATGGAGGTGTGCACACTGAACTGTTAGAATGAGTGTGCCCACATGGAGGTGGGCACACTGAACTGTTAGAATGAGTGTGTCCACATGGAGGTGGGCACACTGAACTGTTAGAATGAGTGTATCCCTGTGGAGGTGTGCACACTGAACTGTTAGAATGAGTGTGTCCCTGTGGAGGTGTGCACACTGAACTGTAAGAATGAGTGTGTCCACATGGAGGTGTGCACACTGAACTGTTAGAATGAGTGTGCCCACATGGAGGTGTGCACACTGAACTGTTAGAATGAGGATGCCCACAGGGAGGTGTGCGCACTGAACTGTTAGAATGAGTGTGCCCACATGGAGGTGTGCACACTGAACTGTTAGAATGTTTGTGTCCACATGGAAGTGTGCACACTGAACTGTTAGAATGAGTGTGTCCACATGGAGGTGTGCACACTGAACTGTTAGAATGAGTTTGTCCACATGGAGGTGTGCACATCGAAGTGTTAGAATTTGTCAACATGGAGGTGTGCACATTGAAATGTTAGAATGAGTGTGTCCACATGGAGTTGTGCACACTGAATTGTTATAATGAGTGTGCCCACATGGAGGTGTGCACACTGAACTGTTAGAATGAGTGTACCCACATGGAGTTGTGCACACTGAACTGTTAGAATGAGTGTGTCCACATGGAGGGGTGCACACTGAACTGTTAGAATTAGTGTATCCCTGTGGAGGTGTGCACACTGAACTGTTAGAATGAGTGTATCCCTGAGGAGGTGTGCACACTGAACTGTTAGAATGAGTGTGTCCACATGGAGGTGTGCACACTGAACTGTTAGAATGAGTGTGTCCACATGGAGGTGTAAACCCTGAACTGTTAGAATGAGTGTGTCCACATGGAGGTGTGCACACTGAACTGTTAGAATGAGTGTGCCCACATGGAGGTGTGCACACTGAACTGTTAGAAATTGTGTGCCCACATGGAGGTGTAAACACTGAACTGTTAGAATGAGTGTGCCCAAATGGAATTGTGCACACTGAACTGTTAGAATGAGTGTGCCCACATGGAGGTGTGCACACTGAACTGTTAGAATGAGTGTGTTTACATGGCCGTGTCCACAGTGAAGTGTTAGAATGAGTGTGCCCACATGGAGTTGTGCACACTGAACTGTTAGAATTTCTGTGTCCACATGGAGGTGTGCACACTGAACTGTTAGAATGAGTGTGCCCACATGGAGTTGTGCACACTGAACTTTTAGAATGACTGTGTCCACGTGGAGGTGTGCACCCTGAACTGTTAGAATGAGTGTGTCCACATGGAGGTGTGCACACTGATCTGTTAGAATGAGTGTGCCCACATGGAGGTGTGCACACTGAACTGTTAGAATGATTGTGTCCACATGTAGGTGTACACACTGAACTGTTAGAATGAGTGTGTCCCTGTGGAGGTGTGCACACTGAACTGTTAGAATTAGTGTGTCCACTTGGAGGTGTGCACACTAAACTGTTAGAATGAGTGTGTCCACTTGGAGGTGTGCACACTGAACTGTTAGAATGAGTGTGTCCACATGGAGTTGTGCACACTGAACTGTTAGAATGATTGTGTCCACATGGAGGTGTGCACACTGAACTCTTGTAATGAGTGTGTCCACATGGAGGTGTGCACACTGAACTGTTAGAATGAGTGTGTTCACATTAAAAGTGTGCACACTGAACTGTTAGAATGAGTGTGCCCACATGGAGGTGTCCACACTGAACTGTTAGAATGATTATGTCCACATGGAGGTGTGCACACTGAACTGTTAGAATGAGTGTATCCCTGTGGAGGTGTGCACACTGAACTGTTAGAATGAGTGTGACCACATGGAGTTGTGCACACTGAATTGTTATAATGAGTGTGCCCACATGGAGGTGTGCACACTGAACTGTTAGAATGAGTGTGCCCACATGGAGGTGGGCACACTGAACTGTTAGAATGAGTGTGTCCACATGGAGGTGGGCACACTGAACTGTTAGAATGAGTGTATCCCTGTGGAGGTGTGCACACTGAACTGTTAGAATGAGTGTGTCCCTGTGGAGGTGTGCACACTGAACTGTAAGAATGAGTGTGTCCACATGGAGGTGTGCACACTGAACTGTTAGAATGAGTGTGCCCACATGGAGGTGTGCACACTGAACTGTTAGAATGAGGATGCCCACAGGGAGGTGTGCGCACTGAACTGTTAGAATGAGTGTGCCCACATGGAGGTGTGCACACTGAACTGTTAGAATGTTTGTGTCCACATGGAAGTGTGCACACTGAACTGTTAGAATGAGTGTGTCCACATGGAGGTGTGCACACTGAACTGTTAGAATGATTGTGTCCTCATGGAGGTGTGCACACTGAACTGTTAGAATGTTTGTGTCCACATGGAGGTGTGCACACTGAAATGTTAGAATGAGTGTGTCCACATTAAAAGTGTGCACACTGAACTGTTAGAATGAGTGTGCCCACATGGAGGTGTGCACACTGAACTGTTAGAATGAGTGTGTCCACATGGAGGTGTGCACACTGAACTGTTACAATGAGTGTATCCCTGTTGAGGTGTGCACACTGAACTGTTAGAATTAGTGTGTCCCTGTGGAGGTGTGCACACTGAACTGTAAGAATGAGTGTGTCCACATGGAGGTGTGCACACTGAACTGTTAGAATGAGTGTGCCCACATGGAGGTGTGCGCCCTGAACTGTTAGAATGAGTGTGTCCACATGGAGGTGTGCACACTGAACTGTTAGAATGTTTGTGTCCACATGGAGGTGTGCACACTGAAATGTTAGAGTGAGTGTGTCCACATGGAGGTGTGCACACTGAACTGTTAGAATGATTGTGTCCTCATGGAGGTGTTCACACTGAACTGTTAAAATTACTGTGCCCACATGGAGGTGTCCACACTGAACTGTTAGAATGATTATGTCCACATGGAGGTGTGCACACTGAACTGTTAGAATGAGTGTGTCCACATGGAGGTGTAAACCCTGAACTGTTAGAATGAGTGTGTACACATGGAGGTGTGCACACTGAACTGTTAGAATGAGTGTGTCCACATGGAGGTGTGCACACTGAACTGTTAGAATGAGTATGCCCACATGGAGGTGTGCACACTGAATTGTTAGAATGATTGTGTCCACATGTAGGTGTACACTCTGAACTGTTAGAATGAGTGTGTCCCTGTGGAGGTGTGCACACTGAACTGTTAGAATTAGTGTGTACACTTGGAGGTGTGCACACTAAACTGTTAGAATGAGTGTGCCCACATGGAGGTGTGCATACTGAACTGTTAGAATGAGTGTGTCCACATGCAGGTGTGCACACTGAACTGTTAGAATGAGTGTGCCCACGTGGAGGTGTGCACACTGAACTGTTAGAATGAGTGTGTCCCTGTGGAGGTGTGCACACTGAACTGTTAGAACGAGTGTTTCCACATTGAGGTGTGCACACTGAACTGTTAGAATATATCCACATGGAGGTGTGCACACTGTATTGTTAGAATGAGTGTGTCCACATGGAGTTGTGCACACTGAACTGTTAGAATGAGTGTGTCCACAAGGAGGTGTGCACACTGAACTGTTAGAATGAGTGTGTCCATATGGAAGTGTGCACACTGAACTGTTAGAATGAGTGTGCCCACATGGAGGTGTGCACACTGAACTGTTAGCATGAGTGTGTCCACATGGAGGTGTGAACACTGAACTGTTAGAATGAGTGTGTCCACATTAAAAGTGTGCACACTGAACTGTTAGAATGAGTGTGCCCACATGGAGGTGTGCACACTGAACTGTTAGAATTAGTGTGCCCACATGGAGTTGTATACACTGAACTGTTAGAATGAGTGTGCCCACATGGAGTTGTGCACACTGACCTGTTAGAATGAGTGTGCCCACATGGAGTTGTGCACACTGAACTGTTAGAATGAGTGTGTCCACATGGCCGTGTCCACACTGAAGTGTTAGAAAGAGTGTGCCCATATGGAGTTGTGCACACTGAACTGTTAGTATTTCTGTGTCCACATGGAGGTGTGCACACTGAGATGTTAGAATGAGTGTGCCCATATGGAGTTGTGCACACTGAACTGTTAGGATGACTGTGTCCACATGGACGTGTGCACACTGAACTGTTAGAATGACTGTGTCCTCGTGGAGATGTGCACACTGAACTGTTAGAATGAGTGTGTCCACATGGAGGTGTGCACACAGAACTGTTAGAATGAGTATGCCCACATGGAGGTGTGCACACTAAATTGTTAGAATGATTGTGTCCACATGTAGGTGTACACACTGAACTGTTAGAATGAGTGTGTCCCTGTTGAGGTGTGCACACTGAACTGTTAGAGTGAGTGTGCCCACATGGAGGTGTGCATATTGAACTGTTAGAATGAGTGTGCCCACATGGAGTTGTGCACACTGAACTGTTAGAATGAGTGTGCCCACATGGAGGTGTGCACACTGGACTGTTAGAATGAGTGTGTCCACATGGAGGTGTGCACACTGAACTGTTAGAATGAGTGTGTCCACATGGAGGTGTGCACACTGAACTGTTAGAATGAGTGAGTCCACATGGAGGTGTGCACACTGAACTCTTAGAATGAGTGTGTCAACATGGAGGTGTGCACACTGAACTGTTAGAATGAGTGTGTCCACATTAAAAGTGTGCACACTGAACGGTTAGAATGAGTGTGCCCACATGGAGGTGTACACACTGAACTGTTAGAATGAGTGTGTCCCTGTGGAGGTGTGCACACTGAACTGTTAGAATTAGTGTGTCCACTTGGAGGTGTGCACACTAAACTGTTAGAATGAGTGTGTCCACTTGGAGGTGTGCACACTGAACTGTTAGAATGAGTGTGTCCACATGGAGGTGTCCACACTGAACTGTTAGAATGATTATGTCCACATGGAGGTGTGCACACTGAACTGTTAGAATGAGTGTATCCCTGTGGAGGTGTGCACACTGAACTGTTAGAATGAGTGTGACCACATGGAGTTGTGCACACTGAATTGTTATAATGAGTGTGCCCACATGGAGGTGTGCACACTGAACTGTTAGAATGAGTGTGCCCACATGGAGGTGGGCACACTGAACTGTTAGAATGAGTGTGTCCACATGGAGGTGGGCACACTGAACTGTTAGAATGAGTGTATCCCTGTGGAGGTGTGCACACTGAACTGTTAGAATGAGTGTGTCCCTGTGGAGGTGTGCACACTGAACTGTAAGAATGAGTGTGTCCACATGGAGGTGTGCACACTGAACTGTTAGAATGAGTGTGCCCACATGGAGGTGGGCACACTGAACTGTTAGAATGAGGATGCCCACAGGGAGGTGTGCGCACTGAACTGTTAGAATGAGTGTGCCCACATGGAGGTGTGCACACTGAACTGTTAGAATGTTTGTGTCCACATGGAAGTGTGCACACTGAACTGTTAGAATGAGTGTGTCCACATGGAGGTGTGCACACTGAACTGTTAGAATGATTGTGTCCTCATGGATGTGTGCACACTGAACTGTTAAAATGACTGTGCCCACATGGAGGTGTCCACACTGAACTGTTAGAATGATTATGTCCACATGGAAGTGTGCACACTGAACTGTTAGAATGAGTGTGTCCCTGTGGAGTTGTGCACACTGAAATGTTAGAATGAGTGTGTCCACATGGAGGTGTAAACCCTGAACTGTTAGAATGAGTGTGTCCACATGGAGGTGTGCACACTGAACTGTTAGAATGAGTGTGCCCACATGGAGGTGTGCACACTGAACTGTTAGAATGATTATGTCCACATGGAGGTGTGCACACTGAACTGTTAGAATGAGTGTGTCCCTGTGGAGTTGTGCACACTGAAATGTTAGAATGAGTGTGTCCACATGGAGGTGTAAACCCTGAACTGTTAGAATGAGTGTGTCCACATGGAGGTGTGCACACTGAACTGTTAGAATGAGTGTGCACACATGGAGGTGTAAACACTGAACTGTTAGAATGACTGTGTCCACGTGGATTTGTGCACACTGAACTGTTAGAATGAGTGTGTCCCTGTGGAATTGTGCACACTGAAATGTTAGAATGAGTGTGTCCACATGGAGGTGTAAACCCTGAACTGTTAGAATAAGTGTGTCCACATGGAGGTGTGCACACTGAACTGTTAGAATGAGTGTGCACACATGGAGGTGTAAACACTGAACTGTTAGAATGACTGTGTCCACGTGGAGGTGTGCACACTGAACTGTTAGAATGAGTATGCCCACATGGAGGTGGGCACACTGAACTGTTAGAATGAGTGTGTCCACATGGAGGTGGGCACACTGAACTGTTAGAATGAGTGTATCCCTGTGGAGGTGTGCACACTGAACTGTTAGAATGAGTGTGTCCCTGTGGAGGTGTGCACACTGAACTGTAAGAATGAGTGTGTCCACATGGAGGTGTGCACACTGAACTGTTAGAATGAGTGTGCCCACATGGAGGTGTGCACACTGAACTGTTAGAATGAGGATGCCCACAGGGAGGTGTGCGCACTGAACTGTTAGAATGAGTGTGCCCACATGGAGGTGTGCACACTGAACTGTTAGAATGTTTGTGTCCACATGGAAGTGTGCACACTGAACTGTTAGAACGAGTGTGTCCACATGGAGGTGTGCACACTGAACTGTTAGAATGATTGTGTCCTCATGGAGGTGTGCACACTGAACTGTTAAAATGACTGTGCCCACATGGAGGTGTCCACACTGAACTGTTAGAATGATTATGTCCACATGGAGGTGTGCACACTGAACTGTTAGAATGAGTGTGTCCCTGTGGAGTTGTGCACACTGAAATGTTAGAATGAGTGTGTCCACATGGAGGTGTAAATCCTGAACTGTTAGAATGAGTGTGTCCACATGGAGGTGTGCACACTGAACTGTTAGAATGAGTGTGCACACATGGAGGTGTAAACACTGAACTGTTAGAATGACTGTGTCCACGTGGAGTTGTGCACACTGAACTGTTAGAATGAGTGTGTCCCTGTGGAGTTGTGCACACTGAAATGTTAGAATGAGTGTGTCCACATGGAGGTGTAAACCCTGAACTGTTAGAATGAGTGTGTCCACATGGAGGTGTGCACACTGAACTGTTAGAATGAGTGTGCCCACATGGAGGTGTAAACACTGAACTGTTAGAATGACTGTGTCCACTTGGAGGTGTGCACACTGAACTGTTAGAATGAGTATGCCCACATGGAGGTGGGCACACTGAACTGTTAGAATGAGTGTGTCCCTGTGGAGGTGTGCACACTGAACTGTTAGAATGAGTGTGTCCCTGTGGAGGTGTGCACACTGAACTGTAAGAATGAGTGTGTCCACATGGAGGTGTGCACACTGAACTGTTAGAATGAGTGTGCCCACATGGAGGTGTGCACACTGAACTGTTAGAATGAGGATGCCCACAGGGAGGTGTGCGCACTGAACTGTTAGAATGAGTGTGCCCACATGGAGGTGTGCACACTGAACTGTTAGAATGTTTGTGTCCACATGGAAGTGTGCACACTGAACTGTTAGAACGAGTGTGTCCACATGGAGGTGTGCACACTGAACTGTTAGAATGATTGTGTCCTCATGGAGGTGTGCACACTGAACTGTTAAAATGACGTGCCCACATGGAGGTGTCCACACTGAACTGTTAGAATGATTATGTCCACATGGAGGTGTGCACACTGAACTGTTAGAATGAGTGTGTCCCTGTGGAGTTGTGCACACTGAAATGTTAGAATGAGTGTGTCCACATGGAGGTGTAAACCCTGAACTGTTAGAATGAGTGTGTCCACATGGAGGTTGTGCACACTGAACTGTTAGAATGAGTGTGCCCACATGGAGGTGTGCACACTGAACTGTTAGAATGATTATGTCCACATGGAGGTGTGCACACTGAACTGTTAGAATGAGTGTGTCCCTGTGGAGTTGTGCACACTGAAATGTTAGAATGAGTGTGTCCACATGGAGGTGTAAACCCTGAACTGTTAGAATGAGTGTGTCCACATGGAGGTGTGCACACTGAACTGTTAGAATGAGTGTGCACACATGGAGGTGTAAACACTGAACTGTTAGAATGACTGTGTCCACGTGGAGTTGTGCACACTGAACTGTTAGAATGAGTGTGTCCCTGTGGAGTTGTTCACACTGAAATGTTAGAATGAGTGTGTCCACATGGAGGTGTAAACCCTGAACTGTTAGAATGAGTGTGTCCACATGGAGGTGTGCACACTGAACTGTTAGAATGAGTGTGCACACATGGAGGTGTAAACACTGAACTGTTAGAATGACTGTGTCCACGTGGAGGTGTGCACACTGAACTGTTAGAATGAGTATGCCCACATGGAGGTGGGCACACTGAACTGTTAGAATGAGTGTGTCCACATGGAGGTGGGCACACTGAACTGTTAGAATGAGTGTATCCCTGTGGAGGTGTGCACACTGAACTGTTAGAATGAGTGTGTCCCTGTGGAGGTGTGCACACTGAACTGTAAGAATGAGTGTGTCCACATGGAGGTGTGCACACTGAACTGTTAGAATGAGTGTGCCCACATGGAGGTGTGCACACTGAACTGTTAGAATGAGGATGCCCACAGGGAGGTGTGCGCACTGAACTGTTAGAATGAGTGTGCCCACATGGAGGTGTGCACACTGAACTGTTAGAATGTTTGTGTCCACATGGAAGTGTGCACACTGAACTGTTAGAACGAGTGTGTCCACATGGAGGTGTGCACACTGAACTGTTAGAATGATTGTGTCCTCATGGAGGTGTGCACACTGAACTGTTAAAATGACTGTGCCCACATGGAGGTGTCCACACTGAACTGTTAGAATGATTATGTCCACATGGAGGTGTGCACACTGAACTGTTAGAATGAGTGTGTCCCTGTGGAGTTGTGCACACTGAAATGTTAGAATGAGTGTGTCCACATGGAGGTGTAAACCCTGAACTGTTAGAATGAGTGTGTCCACATGGAGGTGTGCACACTGAACTGTTAGAATGAGTGTGCCCACATGGAGGTGTGCACACTGAACTGTTAGAATGATTATGTCCACATGGAGGTGTGCACACTGAACTGTTAGAATGAGTGTGTCCCTGTGGAGTTGTGCACACTGAAATGTTAGAATGAGTGTGTCCACATGGAGGTGTAAACCCTGAACTGTTAGAATGAGTGTGTCCACATGGAGGTGTGCACACTGAACTGTTAGAATGAGTGTGCACACATGGAGGTGTAAACACTGAACTGTTAGAATGACTGTGTCCACGTGGAGTTGTGCACACTGAACTGTTAGAATGAGTGTGTCCCTGTGGAGTTGTGCACACTGAAATGTTAGAATGAGTGTGTCCACATGGAGGTGTAAACCCTGAACTGTTAGAATGAGTGTGTCCACATGGAGGTGTGCACACTGAACTGTTAGAATGAGTGTGCACACATGGAGGTGTAAACACTGAACTGTTAGAATGACTGTGTCCACGTGGAGGGTGTGCACACTGAACTGTTAGAATGAGTATGCCCACATGGAGGTGGGCACACTGAACTGTTAGAATGAGTGTGTCCACATGGAGGTGGGCACACTGAACTGTTAGAATGAGTGTATCCCTGTGGAGGTGTGCACACTGAACTGTTAGAATGAGTGTGTCCCTGTGGAGGTGTGCACACTGAACTGTAAGAATGAGTGTGTCCACATGGAGGTGTGCACACTGAACTGTTAGAATGAGTGTGCCCACATGGAGGTGTGCACACTGAACTGTTAGAATGAGGATGCCCACAGGGAGGTGTGCGCACTGAACTGTTAGAATGAGTGTGCCCACATGGAGGTGTGCACACTGAACTGTTAGAATGTTTGTGTCCACATGGAAGTGTGCACACTGAACTGTTAGAATGAGTGTGTCCACATGGAGGTGTGCACACTGAACTGTTAGAATGATTGTGTCCTCATGGAGGTGTGCACACTGAACTGTTAAAATGACTGTGCCCACATGGAGGTGTCCACACTGAACTGTTAGAATGATTATGTCCACATGGAGGTGTGCACACTGAACTGTTAGAATGAGTGTGTCCCTGTGGAGTTGTGCACACTGAAATGTTAGAATGAGTGTGTCCACATGGAGGTGTAAACCCTGAACTGTTAGAATGAGTGTGTCCACATGGAGGTGTGCACACTGAACTGTTAGAATGAGTGTGCCCACATGGAGGTGTGCACACTGAACTGTTAGAATGATTATGTCCACATGGAGGTGTGCACACTGAACTGTTAGAATGAGTGTGTCCCTGTGGAGTTGTGCACACTGAAATGTTAGAATGAGTGTGTCCACATGGAGGTGTAAACCCTGAACTGTTAGAATGAGTGTGTCCACATGGAGGTGTGCACACTGAACTGTTAGAATGAGTGTGCACACATGGAGGTGTAAACACTGAACTGTTAGAATGACTGTGTCCACGTGGAGTTGTGCACACTGAACTGTTAGAATGAGTGTGTCCCTGTGGAGTTGTGCACACTGAAATGTTAGAATGAGTGTGTCCACATGGAGGTGTAAACCCTGAACTGTTAGAATGAGTGTGTCCACATGGAGGTGTGCACACTGAACTGTTAGAATGAGTGTGCACACATGGAGGTGTAAACACTGAACTGTTAGAATGACTGTGTCCACGTGGAGGTGTGCACACTGAACTGTTAGAATGAGTATGCCCACATGGAGGTGTGCACACTGAATTGTTAGAATGATTGTGTCCACATGTAGGTGTACACACTGAACTGTTAGAATGAGTGTGTCCCTGTGGAGGTGTGCACACTGAACTGTTAGAATTAGTGTGTCCACTTGGAGGTGTGCACACTAAACTGTTAGAATGAGTGTGTCCACATGCAGGTGTGCACACTGAACTGTTAGAATGTGTGTGTCCACATGGAGGTGTGCACACTGAACTGTTAGAATGGGTGTGTCCCTGTGGAGGTGTGCACACTGAAATGTTAGAACGAGTGTGTCCACATTGAGGTGTGCACACTGAAATGTTAGAATGGGTATGCCCACATGGAGGTGTGCACACTGAATTGTTAGAATGATTGTGTCCACATGTAGGTGTACACACTGAACTGTTATAATGAGTGTGTTTCTGTGGAGGTGTGCACACTGAACTGTTAGAATGATTATGTCCACATGGTGGTGTGCACACTGAACTGGTAAAATGAGTGTGTCCCTGTAGATGTGTGCACACTGAAATGTTAGAATGAGTGTGTCCACATGGAGGTGTGCACACTGAACTGTTAGAATGAGTGTGCCCACATGGAGGTGTGCACACTGAACTGTTAGAATGAGTGTGTTTACATGGCCGTGTCCACAGTGAAGTGTTAGAATGAGTGTGCCCACATGGAGTTGTGCACACTGAACTGTTAGAATTTCTGTGTCCACATGGAGGTGTGCACACTGAACTGTTAGAATGAGTGTGCCCACATGGAGTTGTGCACACTGAACTTTTAGAATGACTGTGTCCACATGGAGGTGTGCACACTGATCTGTTAGAATGAGTGTGCCCACATGGAGGTGTGCACACTGAACTGTTAGAATGATTGTGTCCACATGTAGGTGTACACACTGAACTGTTAGAATGAGTGTGTCCCTGTGGAGGTGTGCACACTGAACTGTTAGAATTAGTGTGTCCACTTGGAGGTGTGCACACTAAACTGTTAGAATGAGTGTGTCCACTTGGAGGTGTGCACACTGAACTGTTAGAATGAGTGTGTCCACATGGAGTTGTGCACACTGAACTGTTAGAATGATTGTGTCCACATGGAGGTGTGCACACTGAACTCTTGTAATGAGTGTGTCCACATGGAGGTGTGCACACTGAACTGTTAGAATGAGTGTGTTCACATTAAATGTGTGCACACTGAACTGTTAGAATGAGTGTGCCCACATGGAGGTGTCCACACTGAACTGTTAGAATGATTATGTCCACATGGAGGTGTGCACACTGAACTGTTAGAATGAGTGTATCCCTGTGGAGGTGTGCACACTGAACTGTTAGAATGAGTGTGACCACATGGAGTTGTGCACACTGAATTGTTATAATGAGTGTGCCCACATGGAGGTGTGCACACTGAACTGTTAGAATGAGTGTGCCCACATGGAGGTGGGCACACTGAACTGTTAGAATGAGTGTGTCCACATGGAGGTGGGCACACTGAACTGTTAGAATGAGTGTATCCCTGTGGAGGTGTGCACACTGAACTGTTAGAATGAGTGTGTCCCTGTGGAGGTGTGCACACTGAACTGTAAGAATGAGTGTGTCCACATGGAGGTGTGCACACTGAACTGTTAGAATGAGTGTGCCCACATGGAGGTGTGCACACTGAACTGTTAGAATGAGGATGCCCACAGGGAGGTGTGCGCACTGAACTGTTAGAATGAGTGTGCCCACATGGAGGTGTGCACACTGAACTGTTAGAATGTTTGTGTCCACATGGAAGTGTGCACACTGAACTGTTAGAATGAGTGTGTCCACATGGAGGTGTGCACACTGAACTGTTAGAATGATTGTGTCCTCATGGAGGTGTGCACACTGAACTGTTAAAATGACTGTGCCCACATGGAGGTGTCCACACTGAACTGTTAGAATGATTATGTCCACATGGAGGTGTGCACACTGAACTGTTAGAATGAGTGTGTCCCTGTGGAGTTGTGCACACTGAAATGTTAGAATGAGTGTGTCCACATGGAGGTGTAAACCCTGAACTGTTAGAATGAGTGTGTCCACATGGAGGTGTGCACACTGAACTGTTAGAATGAGTGTGCCCACATGGAGGTGTGCACACTGAACTGTTAGAATGATTATGTCCACATGGAGGTGTGCACACTGAACTGTTAGAATGAGTGTGTCCCTGTGGAGTTGTGCACACTGAAATGTTAGAATGAGTGTGTCCACATGGAGGTGTAAACCCTGAACTGTTAGAATGAGTGTGTCCACATGGAGGTGTGCACACTGAACTGTTAGAATGAGTGTGCACACATGGAGGTGTAAACACTGAACTGTTAGAATGACTGTGTCCACGTGGAGTTGTGCACACTGAACTGTTAGAATGAGTGTGTCCCTGTGGAGTTGTGCACACTGAAATGTTAGAATGAGTGTGTCCACATGGAGGTGTAAACCCTGAACTGTTAGAATGAGTGTGTCCACATGGAGGTGTGCACACTGAACTGTTAGAATGAGTGTGCACACATGGAGGTGTAAACACTGAACTGTTAGAATGACTGTGTCCACGTGGAGGTGTGCACACTGAACTGTTAGAATGAGTATGCCCACATGGAGGTGGGCACACTGAACTGTTAGAATGAGTGTGTCCACATGGAGGTGGGCACACTGAACTGTTAGAATGAGTGTATCCCTGTGGAGGTGTGCACACTGAACTGTTAGAATGAGTGTGTCCCTGTGGAGGTGTGCACACTGAACTGTAAGAATGAGTGTGTCCACATGGAGGTGTGCACACTGAACTGTTAGAATGAGTGTGCCCACATGGAGGTGTGCACACTGAACTGTTAGAATGAGGATGCCCACAGGGAGGTGTGCGCACTGAACTGTTAGAATGAGTGTGCCCACATGGAGGTGTGCACACTGAACTGTTAGAATGTTTGTGTCCACATGGAAGTGTGCACACTGAACTGTTAGAATGAGTGTGTCCACATGGAGGTGTGCACACTGAACTGTTAGAATGATTGTGTCCTCATGGAGGTGTGCACACTGAACTGTTAAAATGACTGTGCCCACATGGAGGTGTCCACACTGAAAAGTTAGAATGATTATGTCCACATGGAGGTGTGCACACTGAACTGTTAGAATGAGTGTGTCCCTGTGGAGTTGTGCACACTGAACTTTTAGAATGACTGTGTCCACGTGGAGGTGTGCACCCTGAACTGTTAGAATGAGTGTGTCCACATGGAGGTGTGCACACTGATCTGTTAGAATGAGTGTGCCCACATGGAGGTGTGCACACTGAACTGTTAGAATGATTGTGTCCACATGTAGGTGTACACACTGAACTGTTAGAATGAGTGTGTCCCTGTGGAGGTGTGCACACTGAACTGTTAGAATTAGTGTGTCCACTTGGAGGTGTGCACACTAAACTGTTAGAATGAGTGTGTCCACTTGGAGGTGTGCACACTGAACTGTTAGAATGAGTGTGTCCACATGGAGTTGTGCACACTGAACTGTTAGAATGATTGTGTCCACATGGAGGTGTGCACACTGAACTCTTGTAATGAGTGTGTCCACATGGAGGTGTGCACACTGAACTGTTAGAATGAGTGTGTTCACATTAAAAGTGTGCACACTGAACTGTTAGAATGAGTGTGCCCACATGGAGGTGTCCACACTGAACTGTTAGAATGATTATGTCCACATGGAGGTGTGCACACTGAACTGTTAGAATGAGTGTATCCCTGTGGAGGTGTGCACACTGAACTGTTAGAATGAGTGTGACCACATGGAGTTGTGCACACTGAATTGTTATAATGAGTGTGCCCACATGGAGGTGTGCACACTGAACTGTTAGAATGAGTGTGCCCACATGGAGGTGGGCACACTGAACTGTTAGAATGAGTGTGTCCACATGGAGGTGGGCACACTGAACTGTTAGAATGAGTGTATCCCTGTGGAGGTGTGCACACTGAACTGTTAGAATGAGTGTGTCCCTGTGGAGGTGTGCACACTGAACTGTAAGAATGAGTGTGTCCACATGGAGGTGTGCACACTGAACTGTTAGAATGAGTGTGCCCACATGGAGGTGTGCACACTGAACTGTTAGAATGAGGATGCCCACAGGGAGGTGTGCGCACTGAACTGTTAGAATGAGTGTGCCCACATGGAGGTGTGCACACTGAACTGTTAGAATGTTTGTGTCCACATGGAAGTGTGCACACTGAACTGTTAGAACGAGTGTGTCCACATGGAGGTGTGCACACTGAACTGTTAGAATGATTGTGTCCTCATGGAGGTGTGCACACTGAACTGTTAAAATGACTGTGCCCACATGGAGGTGTCCACACTGAACTGTTAGAATGATTATGTCCACATGGAGGTGTGCACACTGAACTGTTAGAATGAGTGTGTCCCTGTGGAGTTGTGCACACTGAAATGTTAGAATGAGTGTGTCCACATGGAGGTGTAAACCCTGAACTGTTAGAATGAGTGTGTCCACATGGAGGTGTGCACACTGAACTGTTAGAATGAGTGTGCCCACATGGAGGTGTGCACACTGAACTGTTAGAATGATTATGTCCACATGGAGGTGTGCACACTGAACTGTTAGAATGAGTGTGTCCCTGTGGAGTTGTGCACACTGAAATGTTAGAATGAGTGTGTCCACATGGAGGTGTAAACCCTGAACTGTTAGAATGAGTGTGTCCACATGGAGGTGTGCACACTGAACTGTTAGAATGAGTGTGCACACATGGAGGTGTAAACACTGAACTGTTAGAATGACTGTGTCCACGTGGAGTTGTGCACACTGAACTGTTAGAATGAGTGTGTCCCTGTGGAGTTGTGCACACTGAAATGTTAGAATGAGTGTGTCCACATGGAGGTGTAAACCCTGAACTGTTAGAATGAGTGTGTCCACATGGAGGTGTGCACACTGAACTGTTAGAATGAGTGTGCCCACATGGAGGTGTAAACACTGAACTGTTAGAATGACTGTGTCCACGTGGAGGTGTGCACACTGAACTGTTAGAATGAGTATGCCCACATGGAGGTGGGCACACTGAACTGTTAGAATGAGTGTGTCCCTGTGGAGGTGTGCACACTGAACTGTTAGAATGAGTGTGTCCCTGTGGAGGTGTGCACACTGAACTGTAAGAATGAGTGTGTCCACATGGAGGTGTGCACACTGAACTGTTAGAATGAGTGTGCCCACATGGAGGTGTGCACACTGAACTGTTAGAATGAGGATGCCCACAGGGAGGTGTGCGCACTGAACTGTTAGAATGAGTGTGCCCACATGGAGGTGTGCACACTGAACTGTTAGAATGTTTGTGTCCACATGGAAGTGTGCACACTGAACTGTTAGAACGAGTGTGTCCACATGGAGGTGTGCACACTGAACTGTTAGAATGATTGTGTCCTCATGGAGGTGTGCACACTGAACTGTTAAAATGACTGTGCCCACATGGAGGTGTCCACACTGAACTGTTAGAATGATTATGTCCACATGGAGGTGTGCACACTGAACTGTTAGAATGAGTGTGTCCCTGTGGAGTTGTGCACACTGAAATGTTAGAATGAGTGTGTCCACATGGAGGTGTAAACCCTGAACTGTTAGAATGAGTGTGTCCACATGGAGGTGTGCACACTGAACTGTTAGAATGAGTGTGCCCACATGGAGGTGTGCACACTGAACTGTTAGAATGATTATGTCCACATGGAGGTGTGCACACTGAACTGTTAGAATGAGTGTGTCCCTGTGGAGTTGTGCACACTGAAATGTTAGAATGAGTGTGTCCACATGGAGGTGTAAACCCTGAACTGTTAGAATGAGTGTGTCCACATGGAGGTGTGCACACTGAACTGTTAGAATGAGTGTGCACACATGGAGGTGTAAACACTGAACTGTTAGAATGACTGTGTCCACGTGGAGTTTTGCACACTGAACTGTTAGAATGAGTGTGTCCCTGTGGAGTTGTGCACACTGAAATGTTAGAATGAGTGTGTCCACATGGAGGTGTAAACCCTGAACTGTTAGAATGAGTGTGTCCACATGGAGGTGTGCACACTGAACTGTTAGAATGAGTGTGCACACATGGAGGTGTAAACACTGAACTGTTAGAATGACTGTGTCCACGTGGAGGTGTGCACACTGAACTGTTAGAATGAGTATGCCCACATGGAGGTGGGCACACTGAACTGTTAGAATGAGTGTGTCCACATGGAGGTGGGCACACTGAACTGTTAGAATGAGTGTATCCCTGTGGAGGTGTGCACACTGAACTGTTAGAATGAGTGTGTCCCTGTGGAGGTGTGCACACTGAACTGTAAGAATGAGTGTGTCCACATGGAGGTGTGCACACTGAACTGTTAGAATGAGTGTGCCCACATGGAGGTGTGCACACTGAACTGTTAGAATGAGGATGCCCACAGGGAGGTGTGCGCACTGAACTGTTAGAATGAGTGTGCCCACATGGAGGTGTGCACACTGAACTGTTAGAATGTTTGTGTCCACATGGAAGTGTGCACACTGAACTGTTAGAACGAGTGTGTCCACATGGAGGTGTGCACACTGAACTGTTAGAATGATTGTGTCCTCATGGAGGTGTGCACACTGAACTGTTAAAATGACTGTGCCCACATGGAGGTGTCCACACTGAACTGTTAGAATGATTATGTCCACATGGAGGTGTGCACACTGAACTGTTAGAATGAGTGTGTCCCTGTGGAGTTGTGCACACTGAAATGTTAGAATGAGTGTGTCCACATGGAGGTGTAAACCCTGAACTGTTAGAATGAGTGTGTCCACATGGAGGTGTGCACACTGAACTGTTAGAATGAGTGTGCCCACATGGAGGTGTGCACACTGAACTGTTAGAATGATTATGTCCACATGGAGGTGTGCACACTGAACTGTTAGAATGTGTGTGTCCCTGTGGAGTTGTGCACACTGAAATGTTAGAATGAGTGTGTCCACATGGAGGTGTAAACCCTGAACTGTTAGAATGAGTGTGTCCACATGGAGGTGTGCACACTGAACTGTTAGAATGAGTGTGCACACATGGAGGTGTAAACACTGAACTGTTAGAATGACTGTGTCCACGTGGAGTTGTGCACACTGAACTGTTAGAATGAGTGTGTCCCTGTGGAGTTGTGCACACTGAAATGTTAGAATGAGTGTGTCCACATGGAGGTGTAAACCCTGAACTGTTAGAATGAGTGTGTCCACATGGAGGTGTGCACACTGAACTGTTAGAATGAGTGTGCACACATGGAGGTGTAAACACTGAACTGTTAGAATGACTGTGTCCACGTGGAGGTGTGCACACTGAACTGTTAGAATGAGTATGCCCACATGGAGGTGGGCACACTGAACTGTTAGAATGAGTGTGTCCACATGGAGGTGGGCACACTGAACTGTTAGAATGAGTGTATCCCTGTGGAGGTGTGCACACTGAACTGTTAGAATGAGTGTGTCCCTGTGGAGGTGTGCACACTGAACTGTAAGAATGAGTGTGTCCACATGGAGGTGTGCACACTGAACTGTTAGAATGAGTGTGCCCACATGGAGGTGTGCACACTGAACTGTTAGAATGAGGATGCCCACAGGGAGGTGTGCGCACTGAACTGTTAGAATGAGTGTGCCCACATGGAGGTGTGCACACTGAACTGTTAGAATGTTTGTGTCCACATGGAAGTGTGCACACTGAACTGTTAGAATGAGTGTGTCCACATGGAGGTGTGCACACTGAACTGTTAGAATGATTGTGTCCTCATGGAGGTGTGCACACTGAACTGTTAAAATGACTGTGCCCACATGGAGGTGTCCACACTGAAAAGTTAGAATGATTATGTCCACATGGAGGTGTGCACACTGAACTGTTAGAATGAGTGTGTCCCTGTGGAGTTGTGCACACTGAACTTTTAGAATGACTGTGTCCACGTGGAGGTGTGCACCCTGAACTGTTAGAATGAGTGTGTCCACATGGAGGTGTGCACACTGATCTGTTAGAATGAGTGTGCCCACATGGAGGTGTGCACACTGAACTGTTAGAATGATTGTGTCCACATGTAGGTGTACACACTGAACTGTTAGAATGAGTGTGTCCCTGTGGAGGTGTGCACACTGAACTGTTAGAATTAGTGTGTCCACTTGGAGGTGTGCACACTAAACTGTTAGAATGAGTGTGTCCACTTGGAGGTGTGCACACTGAACTGTTAGAATGAGTGTGTCCACATGGAGTTGTGCACACTGAACTGTTAGAATGATTGTGTCCACATGGAGGTGTGCACACTGAACTCTTGTAATGAGTGTGTCCACATGGAGGTGTGCACACTGAACTGTTAGAATGAGTGTGTTCACATTAAAAGTGTGCACACTGAACTGTTAGAATGAGTGTGCCCACATGGAGGTGTCCACACTGAACTGTTAGAATGATTATGTCCACATGGAGGTGTGCACACTGAACTGTTAGAATGAGTGTATCCCTGTGGAGGTGTGCACACTGAACTGTTAGAATGAGTGTGACCACATGGAGTTGTGCACACTGAATTGTTATAATGAGTGTGCCCACATGGAGGTGTGCACACTGAACTGTTAGAATGAGTGTGCCCACATGGAGGTGGGCACACTGAACTGTTAGAATGAGTGTGTCCACATGGAGGTGGGCACACTGAACTGTTAGAATGAGTGTATCCCTGTGGAGGTGTGCACACTGAACTGTTAGAATGAGTGTGTCCCTGTGGAGGTGTGCACACTGAACTGTAAGAATGAGTGTGTCCACATGGAGGTGTGCACACTGAACTGTTAGAATGAGTGTGCCCACATGGAGGTGTGCACACTGAACTGTTAGAATGAGGATGCCCACAGGGAGGTGTGCGCACTGAACTGTTAGAATGAGTGTGCCCACATGGAGGTGTGCACACTGAACTGTTAGAATGTTTGTGTCCACATGGAAGTGTGCACACTGAACTGTTAGAACGAGTGTGTCCACATGGAGGTGTGCACACTGAACTGTTAGAATGATTGTGTCCTCATGGAGGTGTGCACACTGAACTGTTAAAATGACTGTGCCCACATGGAGGTGTCCACACTGAACTGTTAGAATGATTATGTCCACATGGAGGTGTGCACACTGAACTGTTAGAATGAGTGTGTCCCTGTGGAGTTGTGCACACTGAAATGTTAGAATGAGTGTGTCCACATGGAGGTGTAAACCCTGAACTGTTAGAATGAGTGTGTCCACATGGAGGTGTGCACACTGAACTGTTAGAATGAGTGTGCCCACATGGAGGTGTGCACACTGAACTGTTAGAATGATTATGTCCACATGGAGGTGTGCACACTGAACTGTTAGAATGAGTGTGTCCCTGTGGAGTTGTGCACACTGAAATGTTAGAATGAGTGTGTCCACATGGAGGTGTAAACCCTGAACTGTTAGAATGAGTGTGTCCACATGGAGGTGTGCACACTGAACTGTTAGAATGAGTGTGCACACATGGAGGTGTAAACACTGAACTGTTAGAATGACTGTGTCCACGTGGAGTTGTGCACACTGAACTGTTAGAATGAGTGTGTCCCTGTGGAGTTGTGCACACTGAAATGTTAGAATGAGTGTGTCCACATGGAGGTGTAAACCCTGAACTGTTAGAATGAGTGTGTCCACATGGAGGTGTGCACACTGAACTGTTAGAATGAGTGTGCCCACATGGAGGTGTAAACACTGAACTGTTAGAATGACTGTGTCCACGTGGAGGTGTGCACACTGAACTGTTAGAATGAGTATGCCCACATGGAGGTGGGCACACTGAACTGTTAGAATGAGTGTGTCCCTGTGGAGGTGTGCACACTGAACTGTTAGAATGAGTGTGTCCCCTGTGGAGGTGTGCACACTGAACTGTAAGAATGAGTGTGTCCACATGGAGGTGTGCACACTGAACTGTTAGAATGAGTGTGCCCACATGGCGGTGTGCACACTGAACTGTTAGAATGAGGATGCCCACAGGGAGGTGTGCGCACTGAACTGTTAGAATGAGTGTGCCCACATGGAGGTGTGCACACTGAACTGTTAGAATGTTTGTGTCCACATGGAAGTGTGCACACTGAACTGTTAGAACGAGTGTGTCCACATGGAGGTGTGCACACTGAACTGTTAGAATGATTGTGTCCTCATGGAGGTGTGCACACTGTACTGTTAAAATGACTGTGCCCACATGGAGGTGTCCACACTGAACTGTTAGAATGATTATGTCCACATGGAGGTGTGCACACTGAACTGTTAGAATGAGTGTGTCCCTGTGGAGTTGTGCACACTGAAATGTTAGAATGAGTGTGTCCACATGGAGGTGTAAACCCTGAACTGTTAGAATGAGTGTGTCCACATGGAGGTGTGCACACTGAACTGTTAGAATGAGTGTGCCCACATGGAGGTGTGCACACTGAACTGTTAGAATGATTATGTCCACATGGAGGTGTGCACACTGAACTGTTAGAATGAGTGTGTCCCTGTGGAGTTGTGCACACTGAAATGTTAGAATGAGTGTGTCCACATGGAGGTGTAAACCCTGAACTGTTAGAATGAGTGTGTCCACATGGAGGTGTGCACACTGAACTGTTAGAATGAGTGTGCACACATGGAGGTGTAAACACTGAACTGTTAGAATGACTGTGTCCACGTGGAGTTGTGCACACTGAACTGTTAGAATGAGTGTGTCCCTGTGGAGTTGTGCACACTGAAATGTTAGAATGAGTGTGTCCACATGGAGGTGTAAACCCTGAACTGTTAGAATGAGTGTGTCCACATGGAGGTGTGCACACTGAACTGTTAGAATGAGTGTGCACACATGGAGGTGTAAACACTGAACTGTTAGAATGACTGTGTCCACGTGGAGGTGTGCACACTGAACTGTTAGAATGAGTATGCCCACATGGAGGTGGGCACACTGAACTGTTAGAATGAGTGTGTCCACATGGAGGTGGGCACACTGAACTGTTAGAATGAGTGTATCCCTGTGGAGGTGTGCACACTGAACTGTTAGAATGAGTGTGTCCCTGTGGAGGTGTGCACACTGAACTGTAAGAATGAGTGTGTCCACATGGAGGTGTGCACACTGAACTGTTAGAATGAGTGTGCCCACATGGAGGTGTGCACACTGAACTGTTAGAATGAGGATGCCCACAGGGAGGTGTGCGCACTGAACTGTTAGAATGAGTGTGCCCACATGGAGGTGTGCACACTGAACTGTTAGAATGTTTGTGTCCACATGGAAGTGTGCACACTGAACTGTTAGAACGAGTGTGTCCACATGGAGGTGTGCACACTGAACTGTTAGAATGATTGTGTCCTCATGGAGGTGTGCACACTGAACTGTTAAAATGACTGTGCCCACATGGAGGTGTCCACACTGAACTGTTAGAATGATTATGTCCACATGGAGGTGTGCACACTGAACTGTTAGAATGAGTGTGTCCCTGTGGAGTTGTGCACACTGAAATGTTAGAATGAGTGTGTCCACATGGAGGTGTAAACCCTGAACTGTTAGAATGAGTGTGTCCACATGGAGGTGTGCACACTGAACTGTTAGAATGAGTGTGCCCACATGGAGGTGTGCACACTGAACTGTTAGAATGATTATGTCCACATGGAGGTGTGCACACTGAACTGTTAGAATGAGTGTGTCCCTGTGGAGTTGTGCACACTGAAATGTTAGAATGAGTGTGTCCACATGGAGGTGTAAACCCTGAACTGTTAGAATGAGTGTGTCCACATGGAGGTGTGCACACTGAACTGTTAGAATGAGTGTGCACACATGGAGGTGTAAACACTGAACTGTTAGAATGACTGTGTCCACGTGGAGTTGTGCACACTGAACTGTTAGAATGAGTGTGTCCCTGTGGAGTTGTGCACACTGAAATGTTAGAATGAGTGTGTCCACATGGAGGTGTAAACCCTGAACTGTTAGAATGAGTGTGTCCACATGGAGGTGTGCACACTGAACTGTTAGAATGAGTGTGCACACATGGAGGTGTAAACACTGAACTGTTAGAATGACTGTGTCCACGTGGAGGTGTGCACACTGAACTGTTAGAATGAGTATGCCCACATGGAGGTGGGCACACTGAACTGTTAGAATGAGTGTGTCCACATGGAGGTGGGCACACTGAACTGTTAGAATGAGTGTATCCCTGTGGAGGTGTGCACACTGAACTGTTAGAATGAGTGTGTCCCTGTGGAGGTGTGCACACTGAACTGTAAGAATGAGTGTGTCCACATGGAGGTGTGCACACTGAACTGTTAGAATGAGTGTGCCCACATGGAGGTGTGCACACTGAACTGTTAGAATGAGGATGCCCACAGGGAGGTGTGCGCACTGAACTGTTAGAATGAGTGTGCCCACATGGAGGTGTGCACACTGAACTGTTAGAATGTTTGTGTCCACATGGAAGTGTGCACACTGAACTGTTAGAATGAGTGTGTCCACATGGAGGTGTGCACACTGAACTGTTAGAATGATTGTGTCCTCATGGAGGTGTGCACACTGAACTGTTAAAATGACTGTGCCCACATGGAGGTGTCCACACTGAACTGTTAGAATGATTATGTCCACATGGAGGTGTGCACACTGAACTGTTAGAATGAGTGTGTCCCTGTGGAGTTGTGCACACTGAAATGTTAGAATGAGTGTGTCCACATGGAGGTGTAAACCCTGAACTGTTAGAATGAGTGTGTCCACATGGAGGTGTGCACACTGAACTGTTAGAATGAGTGTGCCCACATGGAGGTGTGCACACTGAACTGTTAGAATGATTATGTCCACATGGAGGTGTGCACACTGAACTGTTAGAATGAGTGTGTCCCTGTGGAGTTGTGCACACTGAAATGTTAGAATGAGTGTGTCCACATGGAGGTGTAAACCCTGAACTGTTAGAATGAGTGTGTCCACATGGAGGTGTGCACACTGAACTGTTAGAATGAGTGTGCACACATGGAGGTGTAAACACTGAACTGTTAGAATGACTGTGTCCACGTGGAGTTGTGCACACTGAACTGTTAGAATGAGTGTGTCCCTGTGGAGTTGTGCACACTGAAATGTTAGAATGAGTGTGTCCACATGGAGGTGTAAACCCTGAACTGTTAGAATGAGTGTGTCCACATGGAGGTGTGCACACTGAACTGTTAGAATGAGTGTGCACACATGGAGGTGTAAACACTGAACTGTTAGAATGACTGTGTCCACGTGGAGGTGTGCACACTGAACTGTTAGAATGAGTATGCCCACATGGAGGTGTGCACACTGAATTGTTAGAATGATTGTGTCCACATGTAGGTGTACACACTGAACTGTTAGAATGAGTGTGTCCCTGTGGAGGTGTGCACACTGAACTGTTAGAATGAGTGTGCCCACATGGAGGTGTGCACACTGAACTGTTAGAATGAGGATGCCCACAGGGAGGTGTGCGCACTGAACTGTTAGAATGAGTGTGCCCACATGGAGGTGTGCACACTGAACTGTTAGAATGTTTGTGTCCACATGGAAGTGTGCACACTGAACTGTTAGAACGAGTGTGTCCACATGGAGGTGTGCACACTGAACTGTTAGAATGATTGTGTCCTCATGGAGGTGTGCACACTGAACTGTTAAAATGACTGTGCCCACATGGAGGTGTCCACACTGAACTGTTAGAATGATTATGTCCACATGGAGGTGTGCACACTGAACTGTTAGAATGAGTGTGTCCCTGTGGAGTTGTGCACACTGAAATGTTAGAATGAGTGTGTCCACATGGAGGTGTAAACCCTGAACTGTTAGAATGAGTGTGTCCACATGGAGGTGTGCACACTGAACTGTTAGAATGAGTGTGCCCACATGGAGGTGTGCACACTGAACTGTTAGAATGATTATGTCCACATGGAGGTGTGCACACTGAACTGTTAGAATGAGTGTGTCCCTGTGGAGTTGTGCACACTGAAATGTTAGAATGAGTGTGTCCACATGGAGGTGTAAACCCTGAACTGTTAGAATGAGTGTGTCCACATGGAGGTGTGCACACTGAACTGTTAGAATGAGTGTGCACACATGGAGGTGTAAACACTGAACTGTTAGAATGACTGTGTCCACGTGGAGTTGTGCACACTGAACTGTTAGAATGAGTGTGTCCCTGTGGAGTTGTGCACACTGAAATGTTAGAATGAGTGTGTCCACATGGAGGTGTAAACCCTGAACTGTTAGAATGAGTGTGTCCACATGGAGGTGTGCACACTGAACTGTTAGAATGAGTGTGCACACATGGAGGTGTAAACACTGAACTGTTAGAATGACTGTGTCCACGTGGAGGTGTGCACACTGAACTGTTAGAATGAGTATGCCCACATGGAGGTGGGCACACTGAACTGTTAGAATGAGTGTGTCCACATGGAGGTGGGCACACTGAACTGTTAGAATGAGTGTATCCCTGTGGAGGTGTGCACACTGAACTGTTAGAATGAGTGTGTCCCTGTGGAGGTGTGCACACTGAACTGTAAGAATGAGTGTGTCCACATGGAGGTGTGCACACTGAACTGTTAGAATGAGTGTGCCCACATGGAGGTGTGCACACTGAACTGTTAGAATGAGGATGCCCACAGGGAGGTGTGCGCACTGAACTGTTAGAATGAGTGTGCCCACATGGAGGTGTGCACACTGAACTGTTAGAATGTTTGTGTCCACATGGAAGTGTGCACACTGAACTGTTAGAATGAGTGTGTCCACATGGAGGTGTGCACACTGAACTGTTAGAATGATTGTGTCCTCATGGAGGTGTGCACACTGAACTGTTAAAATGACTGTGCCCACATGGAGGTGTCCACACTGAACTGTTAGAATGATTATGTCCACATGGAGGTGTGCACACTGAACTGTTAGAATGAGTGTGTCCCTGTGGAGTTGTGCACACTGAAATGTTAGAATGAGTGTGTCCACATGGAGGTGTAAACCCTGAACTGTTAGAATGAGTGTGTCCACATGGAGGTGTGCACACTGAACTGTTAGAATGAGTGTGCCCACATGGAGGTGTGCACACTGAACTGTTAGAATGATTATGTCCACATGGAGGTGTGCACACTGAACTGTTAGAATGAGTGTGTCCCTGTGGAGTTGTGCACACTGAAATGTTAGAATGAGTGTGTCCACATGGAGGTGTAAACCCTGAACTGTTAGAATGAGTGTGTCCACATGGAGGTGTGCACACTGAACTGTTAGAATGAGTGTGCACACATGGAGGTGTAAACACTGAACTGTTAGAATGACTGTGTCCACGTGGAGTTGTGCACACTGAACTGTTAGAATGAGTGTGTCCCTGTGGAGTTGTGCACACTGAAATGTTAGAATGAGTGTGTCCACATGGAGGTGTAAACCCTGAACTGTTAGAATGAGTGTGTCCACATGGAGGTGTGCACACTGAACTGTTAGAATGAGTGTGCACACATGGAGGTGTAAACACTGAACTGTTAGAATGACTGTGTCCACGTGGAGGTGTGCACACTGAACTGTTAGAATGAGTATGCCCACATGGAGGTGTGCACACTGAATTGTTAGAATGATTGTGTCCACATGTAGGTGTACACACTGAACTGTTAGAATGAGTGTGTCCCTGTGGAGGTGTGCACACTGAACTGTTAGAATTAGTGTGTCCACTTGGAGGTGTGCACACTAAACTGTTAGAATGAGTGTGTCCACATGCAGGTGTGCACACTGAACTGTTAGAATGTGTGTGTCCACATGGAGGTGTGCACACTGAACTGTTAGAATGGGTGTGTCCCTGTGGAGGTGTGCACACTGAAATGTTAGAACGAGTGTGTCCACATTGAGGTGTGCACACTGAAATGTTAGAATGGGTATGCCCACATGGAGGTGTGCACACTGAATTGTTAGAATGATTGTGTCCACATGTAGGTGTACACACTGAACTGTTATAATGAGTGTGTTTCTGTGGAGGTGTGCACACTGAACTGTTAGAATGATTATGTCCACATGGTGGTGTGCACACTGAACTGGTAAAATGAGTGTGTCCCTGTAGATGTGTGCACACTGAAATGTTAGAATGAGTGTGTCCACATGGAGGTGTGCACACTGAACTGTTAGAATGAGTGTGCCCACATGGAGGTGTGCACACTGAACTGTTAGAATGAGTGTGTTTACATGGCCGTGTCCACAGTGAAGTGTTAGAATGAGTGTGCCCACATGGAGTTGTGCACACTGAACTGTTAGAATTTCTGTGTCCACATGGAGGTGTGCACACTGAACTGTTAGAATGAGTGTGCCCACATGGAGTTGTGCACACTGAACTTTTAGAATGACTGTGTCCACATGGAGGTGTGCACACTGATCTGTTAGAATGAGTGTGCCCACATGGAGGTGTGCACACTGAACTGTTAGAATGATTGTGTCCACATGTAGGTGTACACACTGAACTGTTAGAATGAGTGTGTCCCTGTGGAGGTGTGCACACTGAACTGTTAGAATTAGTGTGTCCACTTGGAGGTGTGCACACTAAACTGTTAGAATGAGTGTGTCCACTTGGAGGTGTGCACACTGAACTGTTAGAATGAGTGTGTCCACATGGAGTTGTGCACACTGAACTGTTAGAATGATTGTGTCCACATGGAGGTGTGCACACTGAACTCTTGTAATGAGTGTGTCCACATGGAGGTGTGCACACTGAACTGTTAGAATGAGTGTGTTCACATTAAAAGTGTGCACACTGAACTGTTAGAATGAGTGTGCCCACATGGAGGTGTCCACACTGAACTGTTAGAATGATTATGTCCACATGGAGGTGTGCACACTGAACTGTTAGAATGAGTGTATCCCTGTGGAGGTGTGCACACTGAACTGTTAGAATGAGTGTGACCACATGGAGTTGTGCACACTGAATTGTTATAATGGGTGTGCCCACATGGAGGTGTGCACACTGAACTGTTAGAATGAGTGTGCCCACATGGAAGTGGGCACACTGAACTGTTAGAATGAGTGTGTCCACATGGAGGTGGGCACACTGAACTGTTAGAATGAGTGTATCCCTGTGGAGGTGTGCACACTGAACTGTTAGAATGAGTGTGTCCCTGTGGAGGTGTGCACACTGAACTGTAAGAATGAGTGTGTCCACATGGAGGTGTGCACACTGAACTGTTAGAATGAGTGTGCCCACATGGAGGTGTGCACACTGAACTGTTAGAATGAGGATGCCCACAGGGAGGTGTGCGCACTGAACTGTTAGAATGAGTGTGCCCACATGGAGGTGTGCACACTGAACTGTTAGAATGTTTGTGTCCACATGGAAGTGTGCACACTGAACTGTTAGAACGAGTGTGTCCACATGGAGGTGTGCACACTGAACTGTTAGAATGATTGTGTCCTCATGGAGGTGTGCACACTGAACTGTTAAAATGACTGTGCCCACATGGAGGTGTCCACACTGAACTGTTAGAATGATTATGTCCACATGGAGGTGTGCACACTGAACTGTTAGAATGAGTGTGTCCCTGTGGAGTTGTGCACACTGAAATGTTAGAATGAGTATGTCCACATGGAGGTGTAAACCCTGAACTGTTAGAATGAGTGTGTCCACATGGAGGTGTGCACACTGAACTGTTAGAATGAGTGTGCCCACATGGAGGTGTGCACACTGAACTGTTAGAATGATTATGTCCACATGGAGGTGTGCACACTGAACTGTTAGAATGAGTGTGTCCCTGTGGAGTTGTGCACACTGAAATGTTAGAATGAGTGTGTCCACATGGAGGTGTAAACCCTGAACTGTTAGAATGAGTGTGTCCACATGGAGGTGTGCACACTGAACTGTTAGAATGAGTGTGCACACATGGAGGTGTAAACACTGAACTGTTAGAATGACTGTGTCCACGTGGAGTTGTGCACACTGAACTGTTAGAATGAGTGTGTCCCTGTGGAGTTGTGCACACTGAAATGTTAGAATGAGTGTGTCCACATGGAGGTGTAAACCCTGAACTGTTAGAATGAGTGTGTCCACATGGAGGTGTGCACACTGAACTGTTAGAATGAGTGTGCACACATGGAGGTGTAAACACTGAACTGTTAGAATGACTGTGTCCACGTGGAGGTGTGCACACTGAACTGTTAGAATGAGTATGCCCACATGGAGGTGGGCACACTGAACTGTTAGAATGAGTGTGTCCACATGGAGGTGGGCACACTGAACTGTTAGAATGAGTGTATCCCTGTGGAGGTGTGCACACTGAACTGTTAGAATGAGTGTGTCCCTGTGGAGGTGTGCACACTGAACTGTAAGAATGAGTGTGTCCACATGGAGGTGTGCACACTGAACTGTTAGAATGAGTGTGCCCACATGGAGGTGTGCACACTGAACTGTTAGAATGAGGATGCCCACAGGGAGGTGTGCGCACTGAACTGTTAGAATGAGTGTGCCCACATGGAGGTGTGCACACTGAACTGTTAGAATGTTTGTGTCCACATGGAAGTGTGCACACTGAACTGTTAGAATGAGTGTGTCCACATGGAGGTGTGCACACTGAACTGTTAGAATGATTGTGTCCTCATGGAGGTGTGCACACTGAACTGTTAAAATGACTGTGCCCACATGGAGGTGTCCACACTGAAAAGTTAGAATGATTATGTCCACATGGAGGTGTGCACACTGAACTGTTAGAATGAGTGTGTCCCTGTGGAGTTGTGCACACTGAACTTTTAGAATGACTGTGTCCACGTGGAGGTGTGCACCCTGAACTGTTAGAATGAGTGTGTCCACATGGAGGTGTGCACACTGATCTGTTAGAATGAGTGTGCCCACATGGAGGTGTGCACACTGAACTGTTAGAATGATTGTGTCCACATGTAGGTGTACACACTGAACTGTTAGAATGAGTGTGTCCCTGTGGAGGTGTGCACACTGAACTGTTAGAATTAGTGTGTCCACTTGGAGGTGTGCACACTAAACTGTTAGAATGAGTGTGTCCACTTGGAGGTGTGCACACTGAACTGTTAGAATGAGTGTGTCCACATGGAGTTGTGCACACTGAACTGTTAGAATGATTGTGTCCACATGGAGGTGTGCACACTGAACTCTTGTAATGAGTGTGTCCACATGGAGGTGTGCACACTGAACTGTTAGAATGAGTGTGTTCACATTAAAAGTGTGCACACTGAACTGTTAGAATGAGTGTGCCCACATGGAGGTGTCCACACTGAACTGTTAGAATGATTATGTCCACATGGAGGTGTGCACACTGAACTGTTAGAATGAGTGTATCCCTGTGGAGGTGTGCACACTGAACTGTTAGAATGAGTGTGACCACATGGAGTTGTGCACACTGAATTGTTATAATGAGTGTGCCCACATGGAGGTGTGCACACTGAACTGTTAGATAGAGTGTGCCCACATGGAGGTGGGCACACTGAACTGTTAGAATGAGTGTGTCCACATGGAGGTGGGCACACTGAACTGTTAGAATGAGTGTATCCCTGTGGAGGTGTGCACACTGAACTGTTAGAATGAGTGTGTCCCTGTGGAGGTGTGCACACTGAACTGTAAGAATGAGTGTGTCCACATGGAAGTGTGCACACTGAACTGTTAGAATGAGTGTGCCCACATGGAGGTGTGCACACTGAACTGTTAGAATGAGGATGCCCACAGGGAGGTGTGCGCACTGAACTGTTAGAATGAGTGTGCCCACATGGAGGTGTGCACACTGAACTGTTAGAATGTTTGTGTCCACATGGAAGTGTGCACACTGAACTGTTAGAATGAGTGTGTCCACATGGAGGTGTGCACACTGAACTGTTAGAATGATTGTGTCCTCATGGAGGTGTGCACACTGAACTGTTAAAATGACTGTGCCCACATGGAGGTGTCCACACTGAACTGTTAGAATGATTATGTCCACATGGAGGTGTGCACACTGAACTGTTAGAATGAGTGTGTCCCTGTGGAGTTGTGCACACTGAAATGTTAGAATGAGTGTGTCCACATGGAGGTGTAAACCCTGAACTGTTAGAATGAGTGTGTCCACATGGAGGTGTGCACACTGAACTGTTAGAATGAGTGTGCCCACATGGAGGTGTGCACACTGAACTGTTAGAATGATTATGTCCACATGGAGGTGTGCACACTGAACTGTTAGAATGAGTGTGTCCCTGTGGAGTTGTGCACACTGAAATGTTAGAATGAGTGTGTCCACATGGAGGTGTAAACCCTGAACTGTTAGAATGAGTGTGTCCACATGGAGGTGTGCACACTGAACTGTTAGAATGAGTGTGCACACATGGAGGTGTAAACACTGAACTGTTAGAATGACTGTGTCCACGTGGAGTTGTGCACACTGAACTGTTAGAATGAGTGTGTCCCTGTGGAGTTGTGCACACTGAAATGTTAGAATGAGTGTGTCCACATGGAGGTGTAAACCCTGAACTGTTAGAATGAGTGTGTCCACATGGAGGTGTGCACACTGAACTGTTAGAATGAGTGTGCACACATGGAGGTGTAAACACTGAACTGTTAGAATGACTGTGTCCACGTGGAGGTGTGCACACTGAACTGTTAGAATGAGTATGCCCACATGGAGGTGGGCACACTGAACTGTTAGAATGAGTGTGTCCACATGGAGGTGGGCACACTGAACTGTTAGAATGAGTGTATCCCTGTGGAGGTGTGCACACTGAACTGTTAGAATGAGTGTGTCCCTGTGGAGGTGTGCACACTGAACTGTAAGAATGAGTGTGTCCACATGGAGGTGTGCACACTGAACTGTTAGAATGAGTGTGCCCACATGGAGGTGTGCACACTGAACTGTTAGAATGAGGATGCCCACAGGGAGGTGTGCGCACTGAACTGTTAGAATGAGTGTGCCCACATGGAGGTGTGCACACTGAACTGTTAGAATGTTTGTGTCCACATGGAAGTGTGCACACTGAACTGTTAGAATGAGTGTGTCCACATGGAGGTGTGCACACTGAACTGTTAGAATGATTGTGTCCTCATGGAGGTGTGCACACTGAACTGTTAAAATGACTGTGCCCACATGGAGGTGTCCACACTGAACTGTTAGAATGATTATGTCCACATGGAGGTGTGCACACTGAACTGTTAGAATGAGTGTGTCCCTGTGGAGTTGTGCACACTGAAATGTTAGAATGAGTGTGTCCACATGGAGGTGTAAACCCTGAACTGTTAGAATGAGTGTGTCCACATGGAGGTGTGCACACTGAACTGTTAGAATGAGTGTGCCCACATGGAGGTGTGCACACTGAACTGTTAGAATGATTATGTCCACATGGAGGTGTGCACACTGAACTGTTAGAATGAGTGTGTCCCTGTGGAGTTGTGCACACTGAAATGTTAGAATGAGTGTGTCCACATGGAGGTGTAAACCCTGAACTGTTAGAATGAGTGTGTCCACATGGAGGTGTGCACACTGAACTGTTAGAATGAGTGTGCACACATGGAGGTGTAAACACTGAACTGTTAGAATGACTGTGTCCACGTGGAGTTGTGCACACTGAACTGTTAGAATGAGTGTGTCCCTGTGGAGTTGTGCACACTGAAATGTTAGAATGAGTGTGTCCACATGGAGGTGTAAACCCTGAACTGTTAGAATGAGTGTGTCCACATGGAGGTGTGCACACTGAACTGTTAGAATGAGTGTGCACACATGGAGGTGTAAACACTGAACTGTTAGAATGACTGTGTCCACGTGGAGGTGTGCACACTGAACTGTTAGAATGAGTATGCCCACATGGAGGTGTGCACACTGAATTGTTAGAATGATTGTGTCCACATGTAGGTGTACACACTGAACTGTTAGAATGAGTGTGTCCCTGTGGAGGTGTGCACACTGAACTGTTAGAATTAGTGTGTCCACTTGGAGGTGTGCACACTAAACTGTTAGAATGAGTGTGTCCACATGCAGGTGTGCACACTGAACTGTTAGAATGTGTGTGTCCACATGGAGGTGTGCACACTGAACTGTTAGAATGGGTGTGTCCCTGTGGAGGTGTGCACACTGAAATGTTAGAACGAGTGTGTCCACATTGAGGTGTGCACACTGAAATGTTAGAATGGGTATGCCCACATGGAGGTGTGCACACTGAATTGTTAGAATGATTGTGTCCACATGTAGGTGTACACACTGAACTGTTATAATGAGTGTGTTTCTGTGGAGGTGTGCACACTGAACTGTTAGAATGATTATGTCCACATGGTGGTGTGCACACTGAACTGGTAAAATGAGTGTGTCCCTGTAGATGTGTGCACACTGAAATGTTAGAATGAGTGTGTCCACATGGAGGTGTGCACACTGAACTGTTAGAATGAGTGTGCCCACATGGAGGTGTGCACACTGAACTGTTAGAATGAGTGTGTTTACAAGGCCGTGTCCACAGTGAAGTGTTAGAATGAGTGTGCCCACATGGAGTTGTGCACACTGAACTGTTAGAATTTCTGTGTCCACATGGAGGTGTGCACACTGAACTGTTAGAATGAGTGTGCCCACATGGAGTTGTGCACACTGAACTTTTAGAATGACTGTGTCCACATGGAGGTGTGCACACTGATCTGTTAGAATGAGTGTGCCCACATGGAGGTGTGCACACTGAACTGTTAGAATGATTGTGTCCACATGTAGGTGTACACACTGAACTGTTAGAATGAGTGTGTCCCTGTGGAGGTGTGCACACTGAACTGTTAGAATTAGTGTGTCCACTTGGAGGTGTGCACACTAAACTGTTAGAATGTGTGTGTCCACTTGGAGGTGTGCACACTGAACTGTTAGAATGAGTGTGTCCACATGGAGTTGTGCACACTGAACTGTTAGAATGATTGTGTCCACATGGAGGTGTGCACACTGAACTCTTGTAATGAGTGTGTCCACATGGAGGTGTGCACACTGAACTGTTAGAATGAGTGTGTTCACATTAAAAGTGTGCACACTGAACTGTTAGAATGAGTGTGCCCACATGGAGGTGTCCACACTGAACTGTTAGAATGATTATGTCCACATGGAGGTGTGCACACTGAACTGTTAGAATGAGTGTATCCCTGTGGAGGTGTGCACACTGAACTGTTAGAATGAGTGTGACCACATGGAGTTGTGCACACTGAATTGTTATAATGAGTGTGCCCACATGGAGGTGTGCACACTGAACTGTTAGAATGAGTGTGCCCACATGGAGGTGGGCACACTGAACTGTTAGAATGAGTGTGTCCACATGGAGGTGGGCACACTGAACTGTTAGAATGAGTGTATCCCTGTGGAGGTGTGCACACTGAACTGTTAGAATGAGTGTGTCCCTGTGGAGGTGTGCACACTGAACTGTAAGAATGAGTGTGTCCACATGGAGGTGTGCACACTGAACTGTTAGAATGAGTGTGCCCACATGGAGGTGTGCACACTGAACTGTTAGAATGAGGATGCCCACAGGGAGGTGTGCGCACTGAACTGTTAGAATGAGTGTGCCCACATGGAGGTGTGCACACTGAACTGTTAGAATGTTTGTGTCCACATGGAAGTGTGCACACTGAACTGTTAGAATGAGTGTGTCCACATGGAGGTGTGCACACTGAACTGTTAGAATGATTGTGTCCTCATGGAGGTGTGCACACTGAACTGTTAAAATGACTGTGCCCACATGGAGGTGTCCACACTGAACTGTTAGAATGATTATGTCCACATGGAGGTGTGCACACTGAACTGTTAGAATGAGTGTGTCCCTGTGGAGTTGTGCACACTGAAATGTTAGAATGAGTGTGTCCACATGGAGGTGTAAACCCTGAACTGTTAGAATGAGTGTGTCCACATGGAGGTGTGCACACTGAACTGTTAGAATGAGTGTGCCCACATGGAGGTGTGCACACTGAACTGTTAGAATGATTATGTCCACATGGAGGTGTGCACACTGAACTGTTAGAATGAGTGTGTCCCTGTGGAGTTGTGCACACTGAAATGTTAGAATGAGTGTGTCCACATGGAGGTGTAAACCCTGAACTGTTAGAATGAGTGTGTCCACATGGAGGTGTGCACACTGAACTGTTAGAATGAGTGTGCACACATGGAGGTGTAAACACTGAACTGTTAGAATGACTGTGTCCACGTGGAGTTGTGCACACTGAACTGTTAGAATGAGTGTGTCCCTGTGGAGTTGTGCACACTGAAATGTTAGAATGAGTGTGTCCACATGGAGGTGTAAACCCTGAACTGTTAGAATGAGTGTGTCCACATGGAGGTGTGCACACTGAACTGTTAGAATGAGTGTGCACACATGGAGGTGTAAACACTGAACTGTTAGAATGACTGTGTCCACGTGGAGGTGTGCACACTGAACTGTTAGAATGAGTATGCCCACATGGAGGTGGGCACACTGAACTGTTAGAATGAGTGTGTCCACATGGAGGTGGGCACACTGAACTGTTAGAATGAGTGTATCCCTGTGGAGGTGTGCACACTGAACTGTTAGAATGAGTGTGTCCCTGTGGAGGTGTGCACACTGAACTGTAAGAATGAGTGTGTCCACATGGAGGTGTGCACACTGAACTGTTAGAATGAGTGTGCCCACATGGAGGTGTGCACACTGAACTGTTAGAATGAGGATGCCCACAGGGAGGTGTGCGCACTGAACTGTTAGAATGAGTGTGCCCACATGGAGGTGTGCACACTGAACTGTTAGAATGTTTGTGTCCACATGGAAGTGTGCACACTGAACTGTTAGAATGAGTGTGTCCACATGGAGGTGTGCACACTGAACTGTTAGAATGATTGTGTCCTCATGGAGGTGTGCACACTGAACTGTTAAAATGACTGTGCCCACATGGAGGTGTCCACACTGAAAAGTTAGAATGATTATGTCCACATGGAGGTGTGCACACTGAACTGTTAGAATGAGTGTGTCCCTGTGGAGTTGTGCACACTGAAATGTTAGAATGAGTGTGTCCACATGGAGGTGTGCACACTGAACTGTTAGAATGAGTGTGTCCACATGGAGGTGTGCACACTGAACTGTTAGAATGAGTGTGCCCACATGGAGGTGTGCACACTGAACTGTTAGAATGATTATGTCCACATGGAGGTGTGCACACTGAACTGTTAGAATGAGTGTGTCCCTGTGGAGTTGTGCACACTGAAATGTTAGAATGAGTGTGTCCACATGGAGGTGTAAACCCTGAACTGTTAGAATGAGTGTGTCCACATGGAGGTGTGCACACTGAACTGTTAGAATGAGTGTGCACACATGGAGGTGTAAACACTGAACTTTTAGAATGACTGTGTCCACGTGGAGTTGTGCACACTGAACTGTTAGAATGAGTGTGTCCCTGTGGAGTTGTGCACACTGAAATGTTAGAATGAGTGTGTCCACATGGAGGTGTAAACCCTGAACTGTTAGAATGAGTGTGTCCACATGGAGGTGTGCACACTGAACTGTTAGAATGAGTGTGCACACATGGAGGTGTAAACACTGAACTGTTAGAATGACTGTGTCCACGTGGAGGTGTGCACACTGAACTGTTAGAATGAGTATGCCCACATGGAGGTGTGCACACTGAATTGTTAGAATGATTGTGTCCACATGTAGGTGTACACACTGAACTGTTAGAATGAGTGTGTCCCTGTGGAGGTGTGCACACTGAACTGTTAGAATTAGTGTGTCCACTTGGAGGTGTGCACACTAAACTGTTAGAATGAGTGTGTCCACATGCAGGTGTGCACACTGAACTGTTAGAATGTGTGTGTCCACATGGAGGTGTGCACACTGAACTGTTAGAATGGGTGTGTCCCTGTGGAGGTGTGCACACTGAAATGTTAGAACGAGTGTGTCCACATTGAGGTGTGCACACTGAAATGTTAGAATGGGTATGCCCACATGGAGGTGTGCACACTGAATTGTTAGAATGATTGTGTCCACATGTAGGTGTACACACTGAACTGTTATAATGAGTGTGTTTCTGTGGAGGTGTGCACACTGAACTGTTAGAATGATTATGTCCACATGGTGGTGTGCACACTGAACTGGTAAAATGAGTGTGTCCCTGTAGATGTGTGCACACTGAAATGTTAGAATGAGTGTGTCCACATGGAGGTGTGCACACTGAACTGTTAGAATGAGTGTGCCCACATGGAGTTGTGCACACTGAACTGTTAGAATGAGTGTGCCCACATGGAGGTGTGCACAATGAACTATTAGAATGATTGTGTCCACATGGCCGTGTCCACACTGAAGTGTTAGAATGAGTGTGCCCACATGGAGTTGTGCACACTGAACTGTTAGAATGAGTTTGTCCACAATAAAGTGTGCAAAATGAACTGTTAGAATGAGTGTGCCCACATGGATGTGTGCACCCTGAACTGTTAGAATGAGTGTGCCCACATGGAGGTGTGCACACTGAACTGTTAGAATGAGTGTGTCCACATGGAGGTGTGCACACTGAACTGTTAGAATTAGTGTTTCCACTTGGAGGTGTGCACACTAAACTGTTAGAATGAGTGCGCCCACTTGGAGGTGTGCACACTGAACTGTTAGAATGAGTGTGTCCACATGGTGGTGTGCACACTGAACTGTTAAAAAGACTGTGCCCACATGGAGGTCTCCACACTGAACTGGTAGAATGAGTGTGTCCACATGGAGGTGTGCACAATGAACTGTTGCAATGAGTGTGTCCTCATGGAGGTGTGCACACTGAACTGTTAGAATGATTGTGTCCACATGCAAGTGTGCACACTGAACTGTTAGAATGAGTGTTCCCACATGGAGTTGTGCACACTGAAATGTTAGAATGCGTGTATCCTTGTGGAGGTGTGCACACTGAACTGTTAGAATGAGTGTGTCCCTGTGGAGGTGTGCACACTGAACTGTTAGAATGAGTGTGTCCACATGGAGGTGTGCACACCAAAGTGTTAGAATTTGTCCACATGGAGGTGTGCACACTGAACTGTTAGAATGAGTGTGTCCACATGGAGGTGTGCACACTGAACTGTTAGAATGACTGTGTCCACATGGAGTTGTGCACACTGAACTGTTAGAATGAGTGTGCCCACATGGAGGTGTGCACACTGAACTGTTAGAATGAGTGTGTCCACATGTCCGTGTCCACAGTGAAGTGTTAGAATGAGTGTGCCCACATGGAGTTGTGCACACTGAACTGTTAGAATTTCTGTGTCCACATGGAGGTGTGCACACTGAACTGTTAGAATGAGTGTGCCCACATGGATTTGTGCACACTGAACTGTTAGAATGACTGTGTCCACGTGGAGGTGTGCACACTGAACTGTTAGAATGAGTGTGTCCACATGGAGGTGTGCACACTGATCTGTTAGAATGAGTGTGCCCACATGGAGGTGTGCACACTGAACTGTTAGAATGAGTGTGTCCACATGGAGGTGTAAACCCTGAACTGTTAGAATGAGTGTGTCCACATGGAGGTGTGCACACTGAACTGTTAGAATGAGTGTGCCCACATGGAGGTGTGCACACTGAACTGTTAGAAATAGTCTGCACACATGGAGGTGTAAACACTGAACTGTTAGAATGAGTGTGCCCAAATGGAGTTGTGCACACTGAACTGTTAGAATGAGTGTTCCCACATGGAGTTGTGCACACTGAAATGTTAGAATGCGTGTATCCTTGTGGAGGTGTGCACACTGAACTGTTAGAATGAGTGTGTCCCTGTGGAGGTGTGCACACTGAACTGTTAGAATGAGTGTGTCCACATGGAGGTGTGCACACTGAACTGTTAGAATGTGTCCACATGGAGGTGTGCACACTGAACTGTTAGAATCATTGTGTCCTCATGGAGGTGTGCACACTGAACTGTTAAAATGACTGTGCCCACATGGAGGTGTCCACACTGAACTGTTAGAATGAGTGTGTCCACATGGTGGTGTGCACACTGAACTGTTAGAATGAGTGTGTCCTCATGGAGGTGTGCACACTGAACTGTTAGAATGAGTGTATCCCTGTGGAGGTGTGCACACTGAACTGTTAGAATGAGTTTGTCCACATGGAGGTGTGCACATCGAAGTGTTAGAATTTGTCAACATGGAGGTGTGCACATTGAAATGTTAGAATGAGTGTGTCCACATGGAGTTGTGCACACTGAATTGTTATAATGAGTGTGCCCACATGGAGGTGTGCACACTGAACTGTTAGAATGAGTGTACCCACATGGAGTTGTGCACACTGAACTGTTAGAATGAGTGTGTCCACATGGAGGGGTGCACACTGAACTGTTAGAATTAGTGTATCCCTGTGGAGGTGTGCACACTGAACTGTTAGAATGAGTGTATCCCTGTGGAGGTGTGCACACTGAACTGTTAGAATGAGTGTGTCCACATGGAGGTGTGCACACTGAACTGTTAGAATGAGTGTGTCCACATGGAGGTGTAAACCCTGAACTGTTAGAATGAGTGTGTCCACATGGAGGTGTGCACACTGAACTGTTAGAATGAGTGTGCCCACATGGAGGTGTGCACACTGAACTGTTAGAAATTGTGTGCACACATGGAGGTGTAAACACTGAACTGTTAGAATGAGTGTGCCCAAATGGAATTGTGCACACTGAACTGTTAGAATGAGTGTGCCCACATGGAGGTGTGCACACTGAACTGTTAGAATGAGTGTGTTTACATGGCCGTGTCCACAGTGAAGTGTTAGAATGAGTGTGCCCACATGGAGTTGTGCACACTGAACTGTTAGAATTTCTGTGTCCACATGGAGGTGTGCACACTGAACTGTTAGAATGAGTGTGCCCACATGGAGTTGTGCACACTGAACTTTTAGAATGACTGTGTCCACGTGGAGGTGTGCACCCTGAACTGTTAGAATGAGTGTGTCCACATGGAGGTGTGCACACTGATCTGTTAGAATGAGTGTGCCCACATGGAGGTGTGCACACTGAACTGTTAGAATGATTGTGTCCACATGTAGGTGTACACACTGAACTGTTAGAATGAGTGTGTCCCTGTGGAAGTGTGCACACTGAACTGTTAGAATTAGTGTGTCCACTTGGAGGTGTGCACACTAAACTGTTAGAATGAGTGTGTCCACTTGGAGGTGTGCACACTGAACTGTTAGAATGAGTGTGTCCACATGGAGTTGTGCACACTGAACTGTTAGAATGATTGTGTCCACATGGAGGTGTGCACACTGAACTCTTGTAATGAGTGTGTCCACATGGAGGTGTGCACACTGAACTGTTAGAATGAGTGTGTTCACATTAAAAGTGTGCACACTGAACTGTTAGAATGAGTGTGCCCACATGGAGGTGTCCACACTGAACTGTTAGAATGATTATGTCCACATGGAGGTGTGCACACTGAACTGTTAGAATGAGTGTATCCCTGTGGAGGTGTGCACACTGAACTGTTAGAATGAGTGTGACCACATGGAGTTGTGCACACTGAATTGTTATAATGAGTGTGCCCACATGGAGGTGTGCACACTGAACTGTTAGAATGAGTGTGCCCACATGGAGGTGGGCACACTGAACTGTTAGAATGAGTGTGTCCACATGGAGGTGGGCACACTGAACTGTTAGAATGAGTGTATCCTTGTGGAGGTGTGCACACTGAACTGTTAGAATGAGTGTGTCCCTGTGGAGGTGTGCACACTGAACTGTAAGAATGAGTGTGTCCACATGGAGGTGTGCACACTGAACTGTTAGAATGAGTGTGCCCACATGGAGGTGTGCACACTGAACTGTTAGAATGAGGATGCCCACAGGGAGGTGTGCGCACTGAACTGTTAGAATGAGTGTGCCCACATGGAGGTGTGCACACTGAACTGTTAGAATGTTTGTGTCCACATGGAAGTGTGCACACTGAACTGTTAGAATGAGTGTGTCCACATGGAGGTGTGCACACTGAACTGTTAGAATGAGTGTGTCCACATGGAGGTGTAAACCCTGAACTGTTAGAATGAGTGTGTCCACATGGAGGTGTGCACACTGAACTGTTAGAATGAGTGTGCCCACATGGAGGTGTGCACACTGAACTGTTAGAATGATTATGTCCACATGGAGGTGTGCACACTGAACTGTTAGAATGAGTGTGTCCCTGTGGAGTTGTGCACACTGAAATGTTAGAATGAGTGTGTCCACATGGAGGTGTAAACCCTGAACTGTTAGAATGAGTGTGTCCACATGGAGGTGTGCACACTGAACTGTTAGAATGAGTGTGCACACATGGAGGTGTAAACACTGAACTGTTAGAATGACTGTGTCCACGTGGAGTTGTGCACACTGAACTGTTAGAATGAGTGTGTCCCTGTGGAGTTGTGCACACTGAAATGTTAGAATGAGTGTGTCCACATGGAGGTGTGCACACTGAACTGTTAGAATGAGTGTGTCCACATGGAGGTGTGCACACTGAACTGTTAGAATGAGTGTGCACACATGGAGGTGTAAACACTGAACTGTTAGAATGACTGTGTCCACGTGGAGGTGTGCACACTGAACTGTTAGAATGAGTATGCCCACATGGAGGTGGGCACACTGAACTGTTAGAATGAGTGTGTCCACATGGAGGTGGGCACACTGAACTGTTAGAATGAGTGTATCCCTGTGGAGGTGTGCACACTGAACTGTTAGAATGAGTGTGTCCCTGTGGAGGTGTGCACACTGAACTGTAAGAATGAGTGTGTCCACATGGAGGTGTGCACACTGAACTGTTAGAATGAGTGTGTCCCTGTGGAGTTGTGCACACTGAAATGTTAGAATGAGTGTGTCCACATGGAGCTGTAAACCCTGAACTGTTAGAATGAGTGTGTCCACATGGAGGTGTGCACACTGAACTGTTAGAATGAGTGTGCACACATGGAGGTGTAAACACTGAACTGTTAGAATGACTGTGTCCACGTGGAGTTGTGCACACTGAACTGTTAGAATGAGTGTGTCCCTGTGGAGTTGTGCACACTGAAATGTTAGAATGAATGTGTCCACATGGAGGTGTAAACCCTGAACTGTTAGAATGAGTGTGTCCACATGGAGGTGTGCACACTGAACTGTTAGAATGAGTGTGCACACATAAAGGTGTAAACACTGAACTGTTAGAATGACTGTGTCCACGTGAAGGTGTGCACACTGAACTGTTAGAATGAGTATGCCCACATGGAGGTGGGCACACTGAACTGTTAGAATGAGTGTGTCCACATGGAGGTGGGCACACTGAACTGTTAGAATGAGTGTATCCCTGTGGAGGTGTGCACACTGAACTGTTAGAATGAGTGTGTCCCTGTGGAGGTGTGCACACTGAACTGTAAGAATGAGTGTGTCCACATGGAGGTGTGCACACTGAACTGTTAGAATGAGTGTGCCCACATGGAGGTGTGCACACTGAACTGTTAGAATGAGGATGCCCACAGGGAGGTGTGCGCACTGAACTGTTAGAATGAGTGTGCCCACATGGAGGTGTGCACACTGAACTGTTAGAATGTTTGTGTCCACATGGAAGTGTGCACACTGAACTGTTAGAATGAGTGTGTCCACATGGAGGTGTGCACACTGAACTGTTAGAATGATTGTGTCCTCATGGAGGTGTGCACACTGAACTGTTAAAATGACTGTGCCCACATGGAGGTGTCCACACTGAACTGTTAGAATGATTATGTCCACATGGAGGTGTGCACACTGAACTGTTAGAATGAGTGTGTCCCTGTGGAGTTGTGCACACTGAAATGTTAGAATGAGTGTGTCCACATGGAGGTGTAAACCCTGAACTGTTAGAATGAGTGTGTCCACATGGAGGTGTGCACACTGAACTGTTAGAATGAGTGTGCCCACATGGAGGTGTGCACACTGAACTGTTAGAATGATTATGTCCACATGGAGGTGTGCACACTGAACTGTTAGAATGAGTGTGTCCCTGTGGAGTTGTGCACACTGAAATGTTAGAATGAGTGTGTCCACATGGAGGTGTAAACCCTGAACTGTTAGAATGAGTGTGTCCACATGGAGGTGTGCACACTGAACTGTTAGAATGAGTGTGCACACATGGAGGTGTAAACACTGAACTGTTAGAATGACTGTGTCCACGTGGAGTTGTGCACACTGAACTGTTAGAATGAGTGTGTCACTGTGGAGTTGTGCACACTGAAATGTTAGAATGAGTGTGTCCACATGGAGGTGTAAACCCTGAACTGTTAGAATGAGTGTGTCCACATGGAGGTGTGCACACTGAACTGTTAGAATGAGTGTGCACACATGGAGGTGTAAACACTGAACTGTTAGAATGACTGTGTCCACGTGGAGGTGTGCACACTGAACTGTTAGAATGAGTATGCCCACATGGAGGTGTGCACACTGAATTGTTAGAATGATTGTGTCCACATGTAGGTGTACACACTGAACTGTTAGAATGAGTGTGTCCCTGTGGAGGTGTGCACACTGAACTGTTAGAATGAGTGTGTCCACTTGGAGGTGTGCACACTAAACTGTTAGAATGAGTGTGTCCACATGCAGGTGTGCACACTGAACTGTTAGAATGTGTGTGTCCACATGGAGGTGTGCACACTGAACTGTTAGAATGGGTGTGTCCCTGTGGAGGTGTGCACACTGAAATGTTAGAACGAGTGTGTCCACATTGAGGTGTGCACACTGAAATGTTAGAATGGGTATGCCCACATGGAGGTGTGCACACTGAATTGTTAGAATGATTGTGTCCACATGTAGGTGTACACACTGAACTGTTATAATGAGTGTGTTTCTGTGGAGGTGTGCACACTGAACTGTTAGAATGATTATGTCCACATGGTGGTGTGCACACTGAACTGGTAAAATGAGTGTGTCCCTGTAGATGTGTGCACACTGAAATGTTAGAATGAGTGTGTCCACATGGAGGTGTGCACACTGAACTGTTAGAATGAGTGTGCCCACATGGAGTTGTGCACACTGAACTGTTAGAATGAGTGTGCCCACATGGAGGTGTGCACAATGAACTATTAGAATGATTGTGTCCACATGGCCGTGTCCACACTGAAGTGTTAGAATGAGTGTGCCCACATGGAGTTGTGCACACTGAACTGTTAGAATGAGTTTGTCCACAATAAAGTGTGCAAAATGAACTGTTAGAATGAGTGTGCCCACATGGATGTGTGCACCCTGAACTGTTAGAATGAGTGTGCCCACATGGAGGTGTGCACACTGAACTGTTAGAATGAGTGTGTCCACATGGAGGTGTGCACACTGAACTGTTAGAATTAGTGTTTCCACTTGGAGGTGTGCACACTAAACTGTTAGAATGAGTGCGCCCACTTGGAGGTGTGCACACTGAACTGTTAGAATGAGTGTGTCCACATAAAGGTGTGCACACTGAACTGTTAAAAAGACTGTGCCCACATGGAGGTGTCCACACTGAACTGGTAGAATGAGTGTGTCCACATGGAGGTGTGCACAATGAACTGTTGCAATGAGTGTGTCCTCATGGAGGTGTGCACACTGAACTGTTAGAATGATTGTGTCCACATGCAAGTGTGCACACTGAACTGTTAGAATGAGTGTTCCCACATGGAGTTGTGCACACTGAAATGTTAGAATGCGTGTATCCTTGTGGAGGTGTGCACACTGAACTGTTAGAATGAGTGTGTCCCTGTGGAGGTGTGCACACTGAACTGTTAGAATGAGTGTGTCCACATGGAGGTGTGCACACCAAAGTGTTAGAATTTGTCCACATGGAGGTGTGCACACTGAACTGTTAGAATGAGTGTGTCCACATGGAGGTGTGCACACTGAACTGTTAGAATGACTGTGTCCACATGGAGGTGTGCACACTGAACTGTTAGAATGAGTGTGCCCACATGGAGGTGTGCACACTGAACTGTTAGAATGAGTGTGTCCACATGTCCGTGTCCACAGTGAAGTGTTAGAATGAGTGTGCCCACATGGAGTTGTGCACACTGAACTGTTAGAATGAGTGTGCCCACATGGAGGTGTGCACACTGAACTGTTAGAATGAGTGTGCCCACATGGAGTTGTGCACACTGAACTGTTAGAATGACTGTGTCCACGTGGAGGTGTGCACACTGAACTGTTAGAATGAGTGTGTCCACATGGAGGTGTGCACACTGATCTGTTAGAATGAGTGTGCCCACATGGAGGTGTGCACACTGAACTGTTAGAATGAGTGTGTCCACATGGAGGTGTAAACCCTGAACTGTTAGAATGAGTGTGTCCACATGGAGGTGTGCACACTGAACTGTTAGAATGAGTGTGCCCACATGGAGGTGTGCACACTGAACTGTTAGAAATAGTCTGCACACATGGAGGTGTAAACACTGAACTGTTAGAATGAGTGTGCCCAAATGGAGTTGTGCACACTGAACTGTTAGAATGAGTGTTCCCACATGGAGTTGTGCACACTGAAATGTTAGAATGCGTGTATCCTTGTGGAGGTGTGCACACTGAACTGTTAGAATGAGTGTGTCCCTGTGGAGGTGTGCACACTGAACTGTTAGAATGAGTGTGTCCATATGGAGGTGTGCACACCAAAGTGTTAGAATTTGTCCACGTGGAGGTGTGCACACTGAACTGTTAGAATGAGTGTGTCCACATGGAGGTGTGCACACTGATCTGTTAGAATGAGTGTGCCCACATGGAGGTGTGCACACTGAACTGTTAGAATGAGTATGCCCACATGGAAGTGTGCACACTGAACTGTTAGAATGATTGTGTCCACATGCAGGTGTGCACACTGAACTGTTAGAATTAGTGTGTCCCTGAGGAGGTGTGCACACTGTGATGTTAGAATGAGTGTGTCCACATGGAGGTGTGCACACCGAAGTGTTAGAATTTGTCCACATGGAGGTGTGCACACTGAACTGTTAGAATGAGTGTGTCCACATGGAGCTGTGCACACTGAACTGTTAGAATGAGTGTGCCCACATGGAGGTGTGCACACTGAACTGTTAGAATGAGTGTGTCCACATGGAGGTGTGCACACTGAACTGTTAGAATGAGTGTGTCCACATGGAGGTGTGCACACTGAACTGTTAGAATGAGTGTGTCCACATGGAGGTGTGCACACTGAACTGTTAGAATGTGTCCACATGGAGGTGTGCACACTGAACTGTTAGAATCATTGTGTCCTCATGGAGGTGTGCACACTGAACTGTTAAAATGACTATGCCCACATGGAGGTGTCCACACTGAACTGTTAGAATGAGTGTGTCCACATGGTGGTGTGCACACTGAACTGTTAGAATGAGTGTGTCCTCATGGAGGTGTGCACACTGAACTGTTAGAATGAGTGTATCCCTGTGGAGGTGTGCACACTGAACTGTTAGAATGAGTTTGTCCACATGGAGGTGTGCACATCGAAGTGTTAGAATTTGTCAACATGGAGGTGTGCACATTGAAATGTTAGAATGAGTGTGTCCACATGGAGTTGTGCACACTGAATTGTTATAATGAGTGTGCCCACATGGAGGTGTGCACACTGAACTGTTAGAAATTGTGTGCACACATGGAGGTGTAAACACTGAACTGTTAGAATGAGTGTGCCCAAATGGAATTGTGCACACTGAACTGTTAGAATGAGTGTGCCCCCATGGAGGTGTGCACACTGAACTGTTAGAATGAGTGTGTTTACATGGCCGTGTCCACAGTGAAGTGTTAGAATGAGTGTGCCCACATGGAGTTGTGCACACTGAACTGTTAGAATTTCTGTGTCCACATGGAGGTGTGCACACTGAACTGTTAGAATGAGTGTGCCCACATGGATTTGTGCACACTGAACTTTTAGAATGACTGTGTCCACGTGGAGGTGTGCACCCTGAACTGTTAGAATGAGTGTGTCCACATGGAGGTGTGCACACTGATCTGTTAGAATGAGTGTGCCCACATGGAGGTGTGCACACTGAACTGTTAGAATGATTGTGTCCACATGTAGGTGTACACACTGAACTGTTAGAATGAGTGTGTCCCTGTGGAGGTGTGCACACTGAACTGTTAGAATTAGTGTGTCCACTTGGAGGTGTGCACACTAAACTGTTAGAATGAGTGTGTCCACTTGGAGGTGTGCACACTGAACTGTTAGAATGAGTGTGTCCACATGGAGTTGTGCACACTGAACTGTTAGAATGATTGTGTCCACATGGAGGTGTGCACACTGAACTCTTGTAATGAGTGTGTCCACATGGAGGTGTGCACACTGAACTGTTAGAATGAGTGTGTTCACATTAAAAGTGTGCACACTGAACTGTTAGAATGAGTGTGCCCACATGGAGGTGTCCACACTGAACTGTTAGAATGATTATGTCCACATGGAGGTGTGCACACTGAACTGTTAGAATGAGTGTATCCCTGTGGAGGTGTGCACACTGAACTGTTAGAATGAGTGTGACCACATGGAGTTGTGCACACTGAATTGTTATAATGAGTGTGCCCACATGGAGTTGTGCACACTGAACTGTTAGAATGAGTGTGCCCACATGGAGGTGGGCACACTGAACTGTTAGAATGAGTGTGTCCACATGGAGGTGGGCACACTGAACTGTTAGAATGAGTGTATCCCTGTGGAGGTGTGCACACTGAACTGTTAGAATGAGTGTGTCCCTGTGGAGGTGTGCACACTGAACTGTAAGAATGAGTGTGTCCACATGGAGTTGTGCACACTGAACTGTTAGAATGAGTGTGCCCACATGGAGGTGTGCACACTGAACTGTTAGAATGAGGATGACCACAGGGAGGTGTGCACACTGAACTGTTAGAATGAGTGTGCCCACATGGAGGTGTGCACACTGAACTGTTAGAATGTTTGTGTCCACATGGAAGTGTGCACACTGAACTGTTAGAATGAGTGTGTCCACATGGAGGTGTGCACACTGAACTGTTAGAATGATTGTGTCCTCATGGAGGTGTGCACACTGAACTGTTAAAATGACTGTGCCCACATGGAGGTGTCCACACTGAACTGTTAGAATGATTATGTCCACATGGAGGTGTGCACACTGAACTGTTAGAATGAGTGTGTCCCTGTGGAGTTGTGCACACTGAAATGTTAGAATGAGTGTGTCCACATGGAGGTGTAAACCCTGAACTGTTAGAATGAGTGTGTCCACATGGAGGTGTGCACCCTGAACTGTTAGAATGAGTGTGCCCACATGGAGGTGTGCACACTGAACTGTTAGAATGATTATGTCCACATGGAGGTGTGCACACTGAACTGTTAGAATGAGTGTGTCCCTGTGGAGTTGTGCACACTGAAATGTTAGAATGAGTGTGTCCACATGGAGGTGTAAACCCTGAACTGTTAGAATGAGTGTGTCCACATGGAGGTGTGCACACTGAACTGTTAGAATGAGTGTGCACACATGGAGGTGTAAACACTGAACTGTTAGAATGACTGTGTCCACGTGGAGTTGTGCACACTGAACTGTTAGAATGAGTGTGTCCCTGTGGAGTTGTGCACACTGAAATGTTAGAATGAGTGTGTCCACATGGAGGTGTAAACCCTGAACTGTTAGAATGAGTGTGTCCACATGGAGGTGTGCACACTGAACTGTTAGAATGAGTGTGCACACATGGAGGTGTAAACACTGAACTGTTAGAATGACTGTGTCCACGTGGAGGTGTGCACACTGAACTGTTAGAATGAGTATGCCCACATGGAGGTGGGCACACTGAACTGTTAGAATGAGTGTGTCCACATGGAGGTGGGCACACTGAACTGTTAGAATGAGTGTATCCCTGTGGAGGTGTGCACACTGAACTGTTAGAATGAGTGTGTCCCTGTGGAGGTGTGCACACTGAACTGTAAGAATGAGTGTGTCCACATGGAGGTGTGCACACTGAACTGTTAGAATGAGTGTGCCCACATGGAGGTGTGCACACTGAACTGTTAGAATGAGGATGCCCACAGGGAGGTGTGCGCACTGAACTGTTAGAATGAGTGTGCCCACATGGAGGTGTGCACACTGAACTGTTAGAATGTTTGTGTCCACATGGAAGTGTGCACACTGAACTGTTAGAATGAGTGTGTCCACATGGAGGTGTGCACACTGAACTGTTAGAATGATTGTGTCCTCATGGAGGTGTGCACACTGAACTGTTAAAATGACTGTGCCCACATGGAGGTGTCCACACTGAACTGTTAGAATGATTATGTCCACATGGAGGTGTGCACACTGAACTGTTAGAATGAGTGTGTCCCTGTGGAGTTGTGCACACTGAAATGTTAGAATGAGTGTGTCCACATGGAGGTGTAAACCCTGAACTGTTAGAATGAGTGTGTCCACATGGAGGTGTGCACACTGAACTGTTAGAATGAGTGTGCCCACATGGAGGTGTGCACACTGAACTGTTAGAATGATTATGTCCACATGGAGGTGTGCACACTGAACTGTTAGAATGAGTGTGTCCCTGTGGAGTTGTGCACACTGAAATGTTAGAATGAGTGTGTCCACATGGAGGTGTAAACCCTGAACTGTTAGAATGAGTGTGTCCACATGGAGGTGTGCACACTGAACTGTTAGAATGAGTGTGCACACATGGAGGTGTAAACACTGAACTGTTAGAATGACTGTGTCCACGTGGAGTTGTGCACACTGAACTGTTAGAATGAGTGTGTCCCTGTGGAGTTGTGCACACTGAAATGTTAGAATGAGTGTGTCCACATGGAGGTGTAAACCCTGAACTGTTAGAATGAGTGTGTCCACATGGAGGTGTGCACACTGAACTGTTAGAATGAGTGTGCACACATGGAGGTGTAAACACTGAACTGTTAGAATGACTGTGTCCACGTGGAGGTGTGCACACTGAACTGTTAGAATGAGTATGCCCACATGGAGGTGGGCACACTGAACTGTTAGAATGAGTGTGTCCACATGGAGGTGGGCACACTGAACTGTTAGAATGAGTGTATCCCTGTGGAGGTGTGCACACTGAACTGTTAGAATGAGTGTGTCCCTGTGGAGGTGTGCACACTGAACTGTAAGAATGAGTGTGTCCACATGGAGGTGTGCACAATGAACTGTTAGAATGAGTGTGCCCACATGGAGGTGTGCACACTGAACTGTTAGAATGAGGATGCCCACAGGGAGGTGTGCGCACTGAACTGTTAGAATGAGTGTGCCCACATGGAGGTGTGCACACTGAACTGTTAGAATGTTTGTGTCCACATGGAAGTGTGCACACTGAACTGTTAGAATGAGTGTGTCCACATGGAGGTGTGCACACTGAACTGTTAGAATGATTGTGTCCTCATGGAGGTGTGCACACTGAACTGTTAAAATGACTGTGCCCACATGGAGGTGTCCACACTGAACTGTTAGAATGATTATGTCCACATGGAGGTGTGCACACTGAACTGTTAGAATGAGTGTGTCCCTGTGGAGTTGTGCACACTGAAATGTTAGAATGAGTGTGTCCACATGGAGGTGTAAACCCTGAACTGTTAGAATGAGTGTGTCCACATGGAGGTGTGCACACTGAACTGTTAGAATGAGTGTGCCCACATGGAGGTGTGCACACTGAACTGTTAGAATGATTATGTCCACATGGAGGTGTGCACACTGAACTGTTAGAATGAGTGTGTCCCTGTGGAGTTGTGCACACTGAAATGTTAGAATGAGTGTGTCCACATGGAGGTGTAAACCCTGAACTGTTAGAATGAGTGTGTCCACATGGAGGTGTGCACACTGAACTGTTAGAATGAGTGTGCCCACATGGAGGTGTGCACACTGAACTGTTAGAATGATTATGTCCACATGGAGGTGTGCACACTGAACTGTTAGAATGAGTGTGTCCCTGTGGAGTTGTGCACACTGAAATGTTAGAATGAGTGTGTCCACATGGAGGTGTAAACCCTGAACTGTTAGAATGAGTGTGTCCACATGGAGGTGTGCACACTGAACTGTTAGAATGAGTGTGCACACATGGAGGTGTAAACACTGAACTGTTAGAATGACTGTGTCCACGTGGAGTTGTGCACACTGAACTGTTAGAATGAGTGTGTCCCTGTGGAGTTGTGCACACTGAAATGTTAGAATGAGTGTGTCCACATGGAGGTGTAAACCCTGAACTGTTAGAATGAGTGTGTCCACATGGAGGTGTGCACACTGAACTGTTAGAATGAGTGTGCACACATGGAGGTGTGCACACTGAACTGTTAGAATGGGTGTGTCCCTGTGGAGGTGTGCACACTGAAATGTTAGAACGAGTGTGTCCACATTGAGGTGTGCACACTGAAATGTTAGAATGGGTATGCCCACATGGAGGTGTGCACACTGAATTGTTAGAATGATTGTGTCCACATGTAGGTGTACACACTGAACTGTTATAATGAGTGTGTTTCTGTGGAGGTGTGCACACTGAACTGTTAGAATGATTATGTCCACATGGTGGTGTGCACACTGAACTGGTAAAATGAGTGTGTCCCTGTAGATGTGTGCACACTGAAATGTTAGAATGAGTGTGTCCACATGGAGGTGTGCACACTGAACTGTTAGAATGAGTGTGCCCACATGGAGGTGTGCACAATGAACTATTAGAATGATTGTGTCCACATGGCCGTGTCCACACTGAAGTGTTAGAATGAGTGTGCCCACATGGAGTTGTGCACACTGAACTGTTAGAATGAGTTTGTCCACAATAAAGTGTGCAAAATGAACTGTTAGAATGAGTGTGCCCACATGGATGTGTGCACCCTGAACTGTTAGAATGAGTGTGCCCACATGGAGGTGTGCACACTGAACTGTTAGAATGAGTGTGTCCACATGGAGGTGTGCACACTGAACTGTTAGAATTAGTGTTTCCACTTGGAGGTGTGCACACTAACCTGTTAGAATGAGTGCGCCCACTTGGAGGTGTGCACACTGAACTGTTAGAATGAGTGTGACCACATAAAGGTGTGCACACTGAACTGTTAAAAAGACTGTGCCCACATGGAGGTGTCCACACTGAACTGGTAGAATGAGTGTGTCCACATGGAGGTGTGCACAATGAACTGTTGCAATGAGTGTGTCCTCATGGAGGTGTGCACACTGAACTGTTAGAATGATTGTGTCCACATGCAAGTGTGCACACTGAACTGTTAGAATGAGTGTTCCCACATGGAGTTGTGCACACTGAAATGTTAGAATGCGTGTATCCTTGTGGAGGTGTGCACACTGAACTGTTAGAATGAGTGTGTCCCTGTGGAGGTGTGCACACTGAACTGTTAGAATGAGTGTGTCCACATGGAGGTGTGCACACCAAAGTGTTAGAATTTGTCCACATGGAGGTGTGCACACTGAACTGTTAGAATGAGTGTGTCCACATGGAGGTGTGCACACTGAACTGTTAGAATGACTGTGTCCACATGGAGGTGTGCACACTGAACTGTTAGAATGAGTGTGCCCACATGGAGGTGTGCACACTGAACTGTTAGAATGAGTGTGTCCACATGTCCGTGTCCACAGTGAAGTGTTAGAATGAGTGTGCCCACATGGAGTTGTGCACACTGAACTGTTAGAATTTCTGTGTCCACATGGAGGTGTGCACACTGAACTGTTAGAATGAGTGTGCCCACATGGAGTTGTGCACACTGAACTGTTAGAATGACTGTGTCCACGTGGAGGTGTGCACACTGAACTGTTAGAATGAGTGTGTCCACATGGAGGTGTGCACACTGATCTGTTAGAATGAGTGTGCCCACATGGAGGTGTGCACACTGAACTGTTAGAATGAGTGTGTCCACATGGAGGTGTAAACCCTGAACTGTTAGAATGAGTGTGTCCACATGGAGGTGTGCACACTGAACTGTTAGAATGAGTGTGCCCACATGGAGGTGTGCACACTGAACTGTTAGAAATAGTCTGCACACATGGAGGTGTAAACACTGAACTGTTAGAATGAGTGTGCCCAAATGGAGTTGTGCACACTGAACTGTTAGAATGAGTGTTCCCACATGGAGTTGTGCACACTGAAATGTTAGAATGCGTGTATCCTTGTGGAGGTGTGCACACTGAACTGTTAGAATGAGTGTGTCCCTGTGGAGGTGTGCACACTGAACTGTTAGAATGAGTGTGTCCATATGGAGGTGTGCACACCAAAGTGTTAGAATTTGTCCACGTGGAGGTGTGCACACTGAACTGTTAGAATGAGTGTGTCCACATGGAGGTGTGCACACTGATCTGTTAGAATGAGTGTGCCCACATGGAGGTGTGCACACTGAACTGTTAGAATGAGTATGCCCACATGGAAGTGTGCACACTGAACTGTTAGAATGATTGTGTCCACATGCAGGTGTGCACACTGAACTGTTAGAATTAGTGTGTCCCTGAGGAGGTGTGCACACTGTGATGTTAGAATGAGTGTGTCCACATGGAGGTGTGCGCACCGAAGTGTTAGAATTTGTCCACATGGAGGTGTGCACACTGAACTGTTAGAATGAGTGTGTCCACATGGAGCTGTGCACACTGAACTGTTAGAATGAGTGTGCCCACATAGAGGTGTGCACACTGAACTGTTAGAATGAGTGTGTCCACATGGAGGTGTGCACACTGAACTGTTAGAATGAGTGTGTCCACATGGAGGTGTGCACACTGAACTGTTAGAATGAGTGTGTCCACATGGAGGTGTGCACACTGAACTGTTAGAATGTGTCCACATGGAGGTGTGCACACTGAACTGTTAGAATCATTGTTTCCTCATGGAGGTGTGCACACTGAACTGTTAAAATGACTGTGCCCACATGGAGGTGTCCACACTGAACTGTTAGAATGAGTGTGTCCACATGGTGGTGTGCACACTGAACTGTTAGAATGAGTGTGTCCTCATGGAGGTGTGCACACTGAACTGTTAGAATGAGTGTATCCCTGTGGAGGTGTGCACACTGAACTGTTAGAATGAGTTTGTCCACATGGAGGTGTGCACATCGAAGTGTTAGAATTTGTCAACATGGAGGTGTGCACATTGAAATGTTAGAATGAGTGTGTCCACATGGAGTTGTGCACACTGAATTGTTATAATGAGTGTGCCCACATGGAGGTGTGCACACTGAACTGTTAGAATGAGTGTACCCACATGGAGTTGTGCACACTGAACTGTTAGAATGAGTGTGTCCACATGGAGGGGTGCACACTGAACTGTTAGAATTAGTGTATCCCTGTGGAGGTGTGCACACTGAACTGTTAGAATGAGTGTATCCCTGTGAGGTGTGCACACTGAACTGTTAGAATGAGTGTGTCCACATGGAGGTGTGCACACTGAACTGTTAGAATGAGTGTGTCCACATGTAGGTGTAAACCCTGAACTGTTAGAATGAGTGTGTCCACATGGAGGTGTGCACACTGAACTGTTAGAATGAGTGTGCCCACATGGAGGTGTGCACACTGAACTGTTAGAAATTGTGTGCACACATGGAGGTGTAAACACTGAACTGTTAGAATGAGTGTGCCCAAATGGAATTGTGCACACTGAACTGTTAGAATGAGTGTGCCCCCATGGAGGTGTGCACACTGAACTGTTAGAATGAGTGTGTTTACATGGCCGTGTCCACAGTGAAGTGTTAGAATGAGTGTGCCCACATGGAGTTGTGCACACTGAACTGTTAGAATTTCTGTGTCCACATGGAGGTGTGCACACTGAACTGTTAGAATGAGTGTGCCCACATGGAGTTGTGCACACTGAACTTTTAGAATGACTGTGTCCACGTGGAGGTGTGCACCCTGAACTGTTAGAATGAGTGTGTCCACATGGAGGTGTGCACACTGATCTGTTAGAATGAGTGTGCCCACATGGAGGTGTGCACACTGAACTGTTAGAATGATTGTGTCCACATGTAGGTGTACACACTGAACTGTTAGAATGAGTGTGTCCCTGTGGAGGTGTGCACACTGAACTGTTAGAATTAGTGTGTCCACTTGGAGGTGTGCACACTAAACTGTTAGAATGAGTGTGTCCACTTGGAGGTGTGCACACTGAACTGTTAGAATGAGTGTGTCCACATGGAGTTGTGCACACTGAACTGTTAGAATGATTGTGTCCACATGGAGGTGTGCACACTGAACTCTTGTAATGAGTGTGTCCACATGGAGGTGTGCACACTGAACTGTTAGAATGAGTGTGTTCACATTAAAAGTGTGCACACTGAACTGTTAGAATGAGTGTGCCCACATGGAGGTGTCCACACTGAACTGTTAGAATGATTATGTCCACATGGAGGTGTGCACACTGAACTGTTAGAATGAGTGTATCCCTGTGGAGGTGTGCACACTGAACTGTTAGAATGAGTGTGACCACATGGAGTTGTGCACACTGAATTGTTATAATGAGTGTGCCCACATGGAGGTGTGCACACTGAACTATTAGAATGAGTGTGCCCACATGGAGGTGGGCACACTGAACTGTTAGAATGAGTGTGTCCACATGGAGGTGGGCACACTGAACTGTTAGAATGAGTGTATCCCTGTGGAGGTGTGCACACTGAACTGTTAGAATGAGTGTGTCCCTGTGGAGGTGTGCACACTGAACTGTAAGAATGAGTGTGTCCACATGGAGGTGTGCACACTGAACTGTTAGAATGAGTGTGCCCACATGGAGGTGTGCACACTGAACTGTTAGAATGAGGATGCCCACAGGGAGGTGTGCACACTGAACTGTTAGAATGAGTGTGCCCACATGGAGGTGTGCACACTGAACTGTTAGAATGTTTGTGTCCACATGGAAGTGTGCACACTGAACTGTTATAATGAGTGTGTCCACATGGAGGTGTGCACACTGAACTGTTAGAATGATTGTGTCCTCATGGAGGTGTGCACACTGAACTGTTAAAATGACTGTGCCCACATGGAGGTGTCCACACTGAACTGTTAGAATGATTATGTCCACATGGAGGTGTGCACACTGAACTGTTAGAATGAGTGTGTCCCTGTGGAGTTGTGCACACTGAAATGTTAGAATGAGTGTGTCCACATGGAGGTGTAAACCCTGAACTGTTAGAATGAGTGTGTCCACATGGAGGTGTGCACACTGAACTGTTAGAATGAGTGTGCCCACATGGAGGTGTGCACACTGAACTGTTAGAATGATTATGTCCACATGGAGGTGTGCACACTGAACTGTTAGAATGAGTGTGTCCCTGTGGAGTTGTGCACACTGAAATGTTAGAATGAGTGTGTCCACATGGAGGTGTAAACCCTGAACTGTTAGAATGAGTGTGTCCACATGGAGGTGTGCACACTGAACTGTTAGAATGAGTGTGCACACATGGAGGTGTAAACACTGAACTGTTAGAATGACTGTGTCCACGTGGAGTTGTGCACACTGAACTGTTAGAATGAGTGTGTCCCTGTGGAGTTGTGCACACTGAAATGTTAGAATGAGTGTGTCCACATGGAGGTGTAAACCCTGAACTGTTAGAATGAGTGTGTCCACATGGAGGTGTGCACACTGAACTGTTAGAATGAGTGTGCACACATGGAGGTGTAAACACTGAACTGTTAGAATGACTGTGTCCACGTGGAGGTGTGCACACTGAACTGTTAGAATGAGTATGCCCACATGGAGGTGGGCACACTGAACTGTTAGAATGAGTGTGTCCACATGGAGGTGGGCACACTGAACTGTTAGAATGAGTGTATCCCTGTGGAGGTGTGCACACTGAACTGTTAGAATGCGTGTGTCCCTGTGGAGGTGTGCACACTGAACTGTAAGAATGAGTGTGTCCACATGGAGGTGTGCACACTGAACTGTTAGAATGAGTGTGCCCACATGGAGGTGTGCACACTGAACTGTTAGAATGAGGATGCCCACAGGGAGGTGTGCGCACTGAACTGTTAGAATGAGTGTGCCCACATGGAGGTGTGCACACTGATCTGTTAGAATGTTTGTGTCCACATGGAAGTGTGCACACTGAACTGTTAGAATGAGTGTGTCCACATGGAGGTGTGCACACTGAACTGTTAGAATGATTGTGTCCTCATGGAGGTGTGCACACTGAACTGTTAAAATGACTGTGCCCACATGGAGGTGTCCACACTGAACTGTTAGAATGATTATGTCCACATGGAGGTGTGCACACTGAACTGTTAGAATGAGTGTGTCCCTGTGGAGTTGTGCACACTGAAATGTTAGAATGAGTGTGTCCACATGGAGGTGTAAACCCTGAACTGTTAGAATGAGTGTGTCCACATGGAGGTGTGCACACTGAACTGTTAGAATGAGTGTGCCCACATGGAGGTGCGCACACTGAACTGTTAGAATGATTATGTCCACATGGAGGTGTGCACACTGAACTGTTAGAATGAGTGTGTCCCTGTGGAGTTGTGCACACTGAAATGTTAGAATGAGTGTGTCCACATGGAGGTGTAAACCCTGAACTGTTAGAATGAGTGTGTCCACATGGAGGTGTGCACACTGAACTGTTAGAATGAGTGTGCACACATGGAGGTGTAAACACTGAACTGTTAGAATGACTGTGTCCACGTGGAGTTGTGCACACTGAACTGTTAGAATGAGTGTGTCCCTGTGGAGTTGTGCACACTGAAATGTTAGAATGAGTGTGTCCACATGGAGGTGTGCACACTGAACTGTTAGAATGAGTGTATCACTGTGGAGGTGTGCACACTGAACTGTTAGAATGAGTGTGTCCACATGGAGGTGTGCACACTGATCTGTTAGAATGAGTGTGCCCACATGGAGGTGTGCACACTGAACTGTTAGAATGATTGTGTCCACATGTAGGTGTACACACTGAACTGTTAGAATGAGTGTGTCCCTGTGGAGGTGTGCACACTGAACTGTTAGAATGAGTGTGTCCACTTGGAGGTGTGCACACTAAACTGTTAGAATGAGTGTGTCCACTTGGAGTTGTGCACACTGAACTGTTAGAATGAGTGTGTCCACATGGAGTTGTGCACACTGAACTGTTAGAATGATTGTGTCCACATGGAGGTGTGCACACTGAACTCTTGTAATGAGTGTGTCCACATGGAGGTGTGCACACTGAACTGTTAGAATGAGTGTGTTCACATTAAAAGTGTGCACACTGAACTGTTAGAATGAGGATGCCCACAGGGAGGTGTGCGCACTTAACTGTTAGAATGAGTGTGCCCACATGGAGGTGTGCACACTGAACTGTTAGAATGTTTGTGTCCACATGGAAGTGTGCACACTGAACTGTTAGAATGAGTGTGTCCACATGGAGGTGTGCACACTGAACTGTTAGAATGATTGTGTCCTCATGGAGGTGTGCACACTGAACTGTTAAAATGACTGTGCCCACATGGAGGTGTCCACACTGAACTGTTAGAATGATTATGTCCACATGGAGGTGTGCACACTGAACTGTTAGAATGAGTGTGTCCCTGTGGAGTTGTGCACACTGAAATGTTAGAATGAGTGTGTCCACATGGAGGTGTAAACCCTGAACTGTTAGAATGAGTGTGTCCACATGGAGGTGTGCACACTGAACTGTTAGAATGAGTGTGCCCACATGGAGGTGTGCACACTGAACTGTTAGAATGATTATGTCCACATGGAGGTGTGCACACTGAACTGTTAGAATGAGTGTGTCCCTGTGGAGTTGTGCACACTGAAATGTTAGAATGAGTGTGTCCACATGGAGGTGTAAACCCTGAACTGTTAGAATGAGTGTGTCCACATGGAGGTGTGCACACTGAACTGTTAGAATGAGTGTGCACACATGGAGGTGTAAACACTGAACTGTTAGAATGACTGTGTCCACGTGGAGTTGTGCACACTGAACTGTTAGAATGAGTGTGTCCCTGTGGAGTTGTGCACACTGAAATGTTAGAATGAGTGTGTCCACATGGAGGTGTAAACCCTGAACTGTTAGAATGAGTGTGTCCACATGGAGGTGTGCACACTGAACTGTTAGAATGAGTGTGCACACATGGAGGTGTAAACACTGAACTGTTAGAATGACTGTGTCCACGTGGAGGTGTGCACACTGAACTGTTAGAATGAGTATGCCCACATGGAGGTGGGCACACTGAACTGTTAGAATGAGTGTGTCCACATGGAGGTGGGCACACTGAACTGTTAGAATGAGTGTATCCCTGTGGAGGTGTGCACACTGAACTGTTAGAATGAGTGTGTCCCTGTGGAGGTGTGCACACTGAACTGTAAGAATGAGTGTGTCCACATGGAGGTGTGCACACTGAACTGTTAGAATGAGTGTGCCCACATGGAGGTGTGCACACTAAACTGTTAGAATGAGGATGACCACAGGGAGGTGTGCGCACTGAACTGTTAGAATGAGTGTGCCCACATGGAGGTGTGCACACTGAACTGTTAGAATGTTTGTGTCCACATGGAAGTGTGCACACTGAACTGTTAGAATGAGTGTGTCCACATGGAGGTGTGCACACTGAACTGTTAGAATGATTGTGTCCTCATGGAGGTGTGCACACTGAACTGTTAAAATGACTGTGCCCACATGGAGGTGTCCACACTGAACTGTTAGAATGATTATGTCCACATGGAGGTGTGCACACTGAACTGTTAGAATGAGTGTGTCCCTGTGGAGTTGTGCACACTGAAATGTTAGAATGAGTGTGTCCACATGGAGGTGTAAACCCTGAACTGTTAGAATGAGTGTGTCCACATGGAGGTGTGCACACTGAACTGTTAGAATGAGTGTGCCCACATGGAGGTGTGCACACTGAACTGTTAGAATGATTATGTCCACATGGAGGTGTGCACACTGAACTGTTAGAATGAGTGTGTCCCTGTGGAGTTGTGCACACTGAAATGTTAGAATGAGTGTGTCCACATGGAGGTGTAAACCCTGAAATGTTAGAATGAGTGTGTCCACATGGAGGTGTGCACACTGAACTGTTAGAATGAGTGTGCACACATGGAGGTGTAAACACTGAACTGTTAGAATGACTGTGTCCACGTGGAGTTGTGCACACTGAACTGTTAGAATGAGTGTGTCCCTGTGGAGTTGTGCACACTGAAATGTTAGAATGAGTGTGTCCACATGGAGGTGTGCACACTGAACTGTTAGAATGAGTGTATCACTGTGGAGGTGTGCACACTGAACTGTTAGAATGAGTGTGTCCACATGGAGGTGTGCACACTGATCTGTTAGAATGAGTGTGCCCACATGGAGGTGTGCACACTGAACTGTTAGAATGATTGTGTCCACATGTAGGTGTACACACTGAACTGTTAGAATGAGTGTATCCCTGTGGAGGTGTGCACACTGAACTGTTAGAATGAGTGTGTCCACTTGGAGGTGTGCACACTAAACTGTTAGAATGAGTGTGTCCACTTGGAGGTGTGCACACTGAACTGTTAGAATGAGTGTGTCCACATGCAGTTGTGCACACTGAACTGTTAGAATGATTGTGTCCACATGGAGGTGTGCACACTGAACTCTTGTAATGAGTGTGTCCACATGGAGGTGTGCACACTGAACTGTTAGAATGAGTGTGTTCACATTAAAAGTGTGCACACTGAACTGTTAGAATGAGGATGCCCACAGGGAGGTGTGCGCACTGAACTGTTAGAATGAGTGTGCCCACATGGAGGTGTGCACACTGAACTGTTAGAATGTTTGTGTCCACATGGAAGTGTGCACACTGAACTGTTAGAATGAGTGTGTCCACATGGAGGTGTGCACACTGAACTGTTAGAATGATTGTGTCCTCATGGAGGTGTGCACACTGAACTGTTAAAATGACTGTGCCCACATGGAGGTGTCCACACTGAACTGTTAGAATGATTATGTCCACATGGAGGTGTGCACACTGAACTGTTAGAATGAGTGTGTCCCTGTGGAGTTGTGCACACTGAAATGTTAGAATGAGTGTGTCCACATGGAGGTGTAAACCCTGAACTGTTAGAATGAGTGTGTCCACATGGAGGTGTGCACACTGAACTGTTAGAATGAGTGTGCCCACATGGAGGTGTGCACACTGAACTGTTAGAATGATTATGTCCACATGGAGGTGTGCACACTGAACTGTTAGAATGAGTGTGTCCCTGTGGAGTTGTGCACACTGAAATGTTAGAATGAGTGTGTCCACATGGAGGTGTAAACCCTGAACTGTTAGAATGAGTGTGTCCACATGGAGGTGTGCACACTGAACTGTTAGAATGAGTGTGCACACATGGAGGTGTAAACACTGAACTGTTAGAATGACTGTGTCCACGTGGAGTTGTGCACACTGAACTGTTAGAATGAGTGTGTCCCTGTGGAGTTGTGCACACTGAAATGTTAGAATGAGTGTGTCCACATGGAGGTGTAAACCCTGAACTGTTAGAATGAGTGTGTCCACATGGAGGTGTGCACACTGAACTGTTAGAATGAGTGTGCACACATGGAGGTGTAAACACTGAACTGTTAGAATGACTGTGTCCACGTGGAGGTGTGCACACTGAACTGTTAGAATGAGTATGCCCACATGGAGGTGGGCACACTGAACTGTTAGAATGAGTGTGTCCACATGGAGGTGGGCACACTGAACTGTTAGAATGAGTGTATCCCTGTGGAGGTGTGCACACTGAACTGTTAGAATGAGTGTGTCCCTGTGGAGGTGTGCACACTGAACTGTAAGAATGAGTGTGTCCACATGGAGGTGTGCACACTGAACTGTTAGAATGAGTGTGCCCACATGGAGGTGTGCACACTGAACTGTTAGAATGAGGATGCCCACAGATAGGTGTGCGCACTGAACTGTTAGAATGAGTGTGCCCACATGGAGGTGTGCACACTGAACTGTTAGAATGTTTGTGTCCACATGGAAGTGTGCACACTGAACTGTTAGAATGAGTGTGTCCACATGGAGGTGGGCACACTGAACTGTTAGAATGAGTGTATCCCTGTGGAGGTGTGCACACTGAACTGTTAGAATGAGTGTGTCCACTTGGAGGTGTGCACACTGAACTGTAAGAATGAGTGTGTCCACATGGAGGTGTGCACACTGAACTGTTAGAATGAGTGTGCCCACATGGAGGTGTGCACACTGAACTGTTAGAATGAGGATGCCCACAGGGAGGTGTGCGCACTGAACTGTTAGAATGAGTGTGCCCACATGGAGGTGTGCACACTGAACTGTTAGAATGTTTGTGTCCACATGGAAGTGTGCACACTGAACTGTTAGAATGAGTGTGTCCACATGGAGGTGTGCACACTGAACTGTTAGAATGATTGTGTCCTCATGGAGGTGTGCACACTGAACTGTTAAAATGACTGTGCCCACATGGAGGTGTCCACACTGAACTGTTAGAATGATTATGTCCACATGGAGGTGTGCACACTGAACTGTTAGAATGAGTGTGTCCCTGTGGAGTTGTGCACACTGAAACGTTAGAATGAGTGTGTCCACATGGAGGTGTAAACCCTGAACTGTTAGAATGTGTGTGTCCACATGGAGGTGTGCACACTGAACTGTTAGAATGAGTGTGCCCACATGGAGGTGTGCACACTGAACTGTTAGAATGATTATGTCCACATGGAGGTGTGCACACTGAACTGTTAGAATGAGTGTGTCCCTGTGGAGTTGTGCACACTGAAATGTTAGAATGAGTGTGTCCACATGGAGGTGTAAACCCTGAACTGTTAGAATGAGTGTGTCCACATGGAGGTGTGCACACTGAACTGTTAGAATGAGTGTGCACACATGGAGGTGTAAACACTGAACTGTTAGAATGACTGTGTCCACGTGGAGTTGTGCACACTGAACTGTTAGAATGAGTGTGTCCCTGTGGAGTTGTGCACACTGAAATGTTAGAATGAGTGTGTCCACATGGAGGTGTAAACCCTGAACTGTTAGAATGAGTGTGTCCACATGGAGGTGTGCACACTGAACTGTTAGAATGAGTGTGCACACATGGAGGTGTAAACACTGAACTGTTAGAATGACTGTGTCCACGTGGAGGTGTGCACACTGAACTGTTAGAATGAGTATGCCCACATGGAGGTGGGCACACTGAACTGTTAGAATGAGTGTGTCCACATGGAGGTGGGCACACTGAACTGTTAGAATGAGTGTATCCCTGTGGAGGTGTGCACACTGAACTGTTAGAATGAGTGTGTCCCTGTGGAGGTGTGCACACTGAACTGTAAGAATGAGTGTGTCCACATGGAGGTGTGCACACTGAACTGTTAGAATGAGTGTGCCCACATGGAGGTGTGCACACTAAACTGTTAGAATGAGGATGACCACAGGGAGGTGTGCGCACTGAACTGTTAGAATGAGTGTGCCCACATGGAGGTGTGCACACTGAACTGTTAGAATGTTTGTGTCCACATGGAAGTGTGCACACTGAACTGTTAGAATGAGTGTGTCCACATGGAGGTGTGCACACTGAACTGTTAGAATGATTGTGTCCTCATGGAGGTGTGCACACTGAACTGTTAAAATGACTGTGCCCACGTGGAGGTGTCCACACTGAACTGTTAGAATGATTATGTCCACATGGAGGTGTGCACACTGAACTGTTAGAATGAGTGTGTCCCTGTGGAGTTGTGCACACTGAAATGTTAGAATGAGTGTGTCCACATGGAGGTGTAAACCCTGAACTGTTAGAATGAGTGTGTCCACATGGAGGTGTGCACACTGAACTGTTAGAATGAGTGTGCCCACATGGAGGTGTGCACACTGAACTGTTAGAATGATTATGTCCACATGGAGGTGTGCACACTGAACTGTTAGAATGAGTGTGTCCCTGTGGAGTTGTGCACACTGAAATGTTAGAATGAGTGTGTCCACATGGAGGTGTAAACCCTGAACTGTTAGAATGAGTGTGTCCACATGGAGGTGTGCACACTGAACTGTTAGAATGAGTGTGCACACATGGAGGTGTAAACACTGAACTGTTAGAATGACTGTGTCCACGTGGAGTTGTGCACACTGAACTGTTAGAATGAGTGTGTCCCTGTGGAGTTGTGCACACTGAAATGTTAGAATGAGTGTGTCCACATGGAGGTGTAAACCCTGAACTGTTAGAATGAGTGTGTCCACATGGAGGTGTGCACACTGAACTGTTAGAATGAGTGTGCACACATGGAGGTGTAAACACTGAACTGTTAGAATGACTGTGTCCACGTGGAGGTGTGCACACTGAACTGTTAGAATGAGTATGCCCACATGGAGGTGTGCACACTGAATTGTTAGAATTAGTGTGTCCACTTGGAGGTGTGCACACTAAACTGTTAGAATGAGTGTGTCCACATGCAGGTGTGCACACTGAACTGTTAGAATGTGTGTGTCCACATGGAGGTGTGCACACTGAACTGTTAGAATGGGTGTGTCCCTGTGGAGGTGTGCACACTGAAATGTTAGAACGAGTGTGTCCACATTGAGGTGTGCACACTGAAATGTTAGAATGGGTATGCCCACATGGAGGTGTGCACACTGAATTGTTAGAATGATTGTGTCCACATGTAGGTGTACACACCGAACTGTTATAATGAGTGTGTTTCTGTGGAGGTGTGCACACTGAACTGTTAGAATGATTATGTCCACATGGTGGTGTGCACACTGAACTGGTAAAATGAGTGTGTCCCTGTAGATGTGTGCACACTGAAATGTTAGAATGAGTGTGTCCACATGGAGGTGTGCACACTGAACTGTTAGAATGAGTGTGCCCACATGGAGTTGTGCACACTGAACTGTTAGAATGAGTGTGCCCACATGGAGGTGTGCACAATGAACTATTAGAATGATTGTGTCCACATGGCCGTGTCCACACTGAAGTGTTAGAATGAGTGTGCCCACATGGAGTTGTGCACACTGAACTGTTAGAATGAGTTTGTCCACAATAAAGTGTGCAAAATGAACTGTTAGAATGAGTGTGCCCACATGGATGTGTGCACCCTGAACTGTTAGAATGAGTGTGCCCACATGGAGGTGTGCACACTGAACTGTTAGAATGAGTGTGTCCACATGGAGGTGTGCACACTGAACTGTTAGAATTAGTGTTTCCACTTGGAGGTGTGCACACTAAACTGTTAGAATGAGTGCGCCAACTTGGAGGTGTGCACACTGAACTGTTAGAATGAGTGTGTCCACATAAAGGTGTGCACACTGAACTGTTGAAAAGACTGTGCCCACATGGAGGTGTCCACACTGAACTGGTAGAATGAGTGTGTCCACATGGAGGTGTGCACAATGAACTGTTGCAATGAGTGTGTCCTCATGGAGGTGTGCACACTGAACTGTTAGAATGATTGTGTCCACATGCAAGTGTGCACACTGAACTGTTAGAATGAGTGTTCCCACATGGAGTTGTGCACACTGAAATGTTAGAATGCGTGTATCCTTGTGGAGGTGTGCACACTGAACTGTTAGAATGAGTGTGTCCCTGTGGAGGTGTGCACACTGAACTGTTAGAATGAGTGTGTCCACATGGAGGTGTGCACACCAAAGTGTTAGAATTTGTCCACATGGAGGTGTGCACACTGAACTGTTAGAATGAGTGTGTCCACATGGAGGTGTGCACACTGAACTGTTAGAATGACTGTGTCCACATGGAGGTGTGCACACTGAACTGTTAGAATGAGTGTGCCCACATGGAGGTGTGCACACTGAACTGTTAGAATGAGTGTGTCCACATGGAGGTGTGCACACTGAACTGTTAGAATGATTGTGTCCTCATGGAGGTGTGCACACTGAACTGTTAAAATGACTGTGCCCACATGGAGGTGTCCACACTGAACTGTTAGAATGATTATGTCCACATGGAGGTGTGCACACTGAACTGTTAGAATGAGTGTGTCCCTGTGGAGTTGTGCACACTGAAATGTTAGAATGAGTGTGTCCACATGGAGGTGTAAACCCTGAACTGTTAGAATGAGTGTGTCCACATGGAGGTGTGCACACTGAACTGTTAGAATGAGTGTGCCCACATGGAGGTGTGCACACTGAACTGTTAGAATGATTATGTCCACATGGAGGTGTGCACACTGAACTGTTAGAATGAGTGTGTCCCTGTGGAGTTGTGCACACTGAAATGTTAGAATGAGTGTGTCCACATGGAGGTGTAAACCCTGAACTGTTAGAATGAGTGTGTCCACATGGAGGTGTGCACACTGAACTGTTAGAATGAGTGTGCACACATGGAGGTGTAAACACTGAACTGTTAGAATGACTGTGTCCACGTGGAGTTGTGCACACTGAACTGTTAGAATGAGTGTGTCCCTGTGGAGTTGTGCACACTGAAATGTTAGAATGAGTGTGTCCACATGGAGGTGTAAACCCTGAACTGTTAGAATGAGTGTGTCCACATGGAGGTGTGCACACTGAACTGTTAGAATGAGTGTGCACACATGGAGGTGTAAACACTGAACTGTTAGAATGACTGTGTCCACGTGGAGGTGTGCACACTGAACTGTTAGAATGAGTATGCCCACATGGAGGTGGGCACACTGAACTGTTAGAATGAGTGTGTCCACATGGAGGTGGGCACACTGAACTGTTAGAATGAGTGTATCCCTGTGGAGGTGTGCACACTGAACTGTTAGAATGAGTGTGTCCCTGTGGAGGTGTGCACACTGAACTGTAAGAATGAGTGTGTCCACATGGAGGTGTGCACACTGAACTGTTAGAATGAGTGTGCCCACATGGAGGTGTGCACACTGAACTGTTAGAATGAGGATGCCCACAGGGAGGTGTGTGCACTGAACTGTTAGAATGAGTGTGCCCACATGGAGGTGTGCACACTGAACTGTTAGAATGTTTGTGTCCACATGGAAGTGTGCACACTGAACTGTTAGAATGAGTGTGTCCACATGGAGGTGTGCACACTGAACTGTTAGAATGATTGTGTCCTCATGGAGGTGTGCACACTGAACTGTTAAAATGACTGTGCCCACATGGAGGTGTCCACACTGAACTGTTAGAATGATTATGTCCACATGGAGGTGTGCACACTGAACTGTTAGAATGAGTGTGTCCCTGTGGAGTTGTGCACACTGAAATGTTAGAATGAGTGTGTCCACATGGAGGTGTAAACCCTGAACTGTTAGAATGAGTGTGTCCACATGGAGGTGTGCACACTGAACTGTTAGAATGAGTGTGCCCACATGGAGGTGTGCACACTGAACTGTTAGAATGATTATGTCCACATGGAGGTGTGCACACTGAACTGTTAGAATGAGTGTGTCCCTGTGGAGTTGTGCACACTGAAATGTTAGAATGAGTGTGTCCACATGGAGGTGTAAACCCTGAACTGTTAGAATGAGTGTGTCCACATGGAGGTGTGCACACTGAACTGTTAGAATGAGTGTGCACACATGGAGGTGTAAACACTGAACTGTTAGAATGACTGTGTCCACGTGGAGTTGTGCACACTGAACTGTTAGAATGAGTGTGTCCCTGTGGAGTTGTGCACACTGAAATGTTAGAATGAGTGTGTCCACATGGAGGTGTGCACACTGAACTGTTAGAATGAGTGTATCACTGTGGAGGTGTGCACACTGAACTGTTAGAATGAGTGTGTCCACATGGAGGTGTGCACACTGATCTGTTAGAATGAGTGTGCCCACATGGAGGTGTGCACACTGAACTGTTAGAATGATTGTGTCCACATGTAGGTGTACACACTGAACTGTTAGAATGAGTGTGTCCCTGTGGAGGTGTGCACACTGAACTGTTAGAATGAGTGTGTCCACTTGGAGGTGTGCACACTAAACTGTTAGAATGAGTGTGTCCACTTGGAGGTGTGCACACTGAACTGTTAGAATGAGTGTGTCCACATGCAGTTGTGCACACTGAACTGTTAGAATGATTGTGTCCACATGGAGGTGTGCACACTGAACTCTTGTAATGAGTGTGTCCACATGGAGGTGTGCACACTGAACTGTTAGAATGAGTGTGTTCACATTAAAAGTGTGCACACTGAACTGTTAGAATGAGGATGCCCACAGGGAGGTGTGCGCACTGAACTGTTAGAATGAGTGTGCCCACATGGAGGTGTGCACACTGAACTGTTAGAATGTTTGTGTCCACATGGAAGTGTGCACACTGAACTGTTAGAATGAGTGTGTCCACATGGAGGTGTGCACACTGAACTGTTAGAATGATTGTGTCCTCATGGAGGTGTGCACACTGAACTGTTAAAATGACTGTGCCCACATGGAGGTGTCCACACTGAACTGTTAGAATGATTATGTCCACATGGAGGTGTGCACACTGAACTGTTAGAATGAGTGTGTCCCTGTGGAGTTGTGCACACTGAAATGTTAGAATGAGTGTGTCCACATGGAGGTGTAAACCCTGAACTGTTAGAATGAGTGTGTCCACATGGAGGTGTGCACACTGAACTGTTAGAATGAGTGTGCCCACATGGAGGTGTGCACACTGAACTGTTAGAATGATTATGTCCACATGGAGGTGTGCACACTGAACTGTTAGAATGAGTGTGTCCCTGTGGAGTTGTGCACACTGAAATGTTAGAATGAGTGTGTCCACATGGAGGTGTAAACCCTGAACTGTTAGAATGAGTGTGTCCACATGGAGGTGTGCACACTGAACTGTTAGAATGAGTGTGCACACATGGAGGTGTAAACACTGAACTTTTAGAATGACTGTGTCCACGTGGAGTTGTGCACACTGAACTGTTAGAATGAGTGTGTCCCTGTGGAGTTGTGCACACTGAAATGTTAGAATGAGTGTGTCCACATGGAGGTGTAAACCCTGAACTGTTAGAATGAGTGTGTCCACATGGAGGTGTGCACACTGAACTGTTAGAATGAGTGTGCACACATGGAGGTGTAAACACTGAACTGTTAGAATGACTGTGTCCACGTGGAGGTGTGCACACTGAACTGTTAGAATGAGTATGCCCACATGGAGGTGGGCACACTGAACTGTTAGAATGAGTGTGTCCACATGGAGGTGGGCACACTGAACTGTTAGAATGAGTGTATCCCTGTGGAGGTGTGCACACTGAACTGTTAGAATGAGTGTGTCCCTGTGGAGGTGTGCACACTGAACTGTAAGAATGAGTGTGTCCACATGGAGGTGTGCACACTGAACTGTTAGAATGAGTGTGCCCACATGGAGGTGTGCACACTGAACTGTTAGAATGAGGATGCCCACAGGGAGGTGTGCGCACTGAACTGTTAGAATGAGTGTGCCCACATGGAGGTGTGCACACTGAACTGTTAGAATGTTTGTGTCCACATGGAAGTGTGCACACTGAACTGTTAGAATGAGTGTGTCCACATGGAGGTGGGCACACTGAACTGTTAGAATGAGTGTATCCCTGTGGAGGTGTGCACACTGAACTGTTAGAATGAGTGTGTCCCTGTGGAGGTGTGCACACTGAACTGTAAGAATGAGTGTGTCCACATGGAGGTGTGCACACTGAACTGTTAGAATGAGTGTGCCCACATGGAGGTGTGCACACTGAACTGTTAGAATGAGGATGCCCACAGGGAGGTGTGCGCACTGAACTGTTAGAATGAGTGTGCCCACATGGAGGTGTGCACACTGAACTGTTAGAATGTTTGTGTCCACATGGAAGTGTGCACACTGAACTGTTAGAATGAGTGTGTCCACATGGAGGTGTGCACACTGAACTGTTAGAATGATTGTGTCCTCATGGAGGTGTGCACACTGAACTGTTAAAATGACTGTGCCCACATGGAGGTGTCCACACTGAACTGTTAGAATGATTATGTCCACATGGAGGTGTGCACACTGAACTGTTAGAATGAGTGTGTCCCTGTGGAGTTGTGCACACTGAAATGTTAGAATGAGTGTGTCCACATGGAGGTGTAAACCCTGAACTGTTAGAATGTGTGTGTCCACATGGAGGTGTGCACACTGAACTGTTAGAATGAGTGTGCCCACATGGAGGTGTGCACACTGAACTGTTAGAATGATTATGTCCACATGGAGGTGTGCACACTGAACTGTTAGAATGAGTGTGTCCCTGTGGAGTTGTGCACACTGAAATGTTAGAATGAGTGTGTCCACATGGAGGTGTAAACCCTGAACTGTTAGAATGAGTGTGTCCACATGGAGGTGTGCACACTGAACTGTTAGAATGAGTGTGCACACATGGAGGTGTAAACACTGAACTGTTAGAATGACTGTGTCCACGTGGAGTTGTGCACACTGAACTGTTAGAATGAGTGTGTCCCTGTGGAGTTGTGCACACTGAAATGTTAGAATGAGTGTGTCCACATGGAGGTGTAAACCCTGAACTGTTAGAATGAGTGTGTCCACATGGAGGTGTGCACACTGAACTGTTAGAATGAGTGTGCACACATGGAGGTGTAAACACTGAACTGTTAGAATGACTGTTTCCACGTGGAGGTGTGCACACTGAACTGTTAGAATGAGTATGCCCACATGGAGGTGGGCACACTGAACTGTTAGAATGAGTGTGTCCACATGGAGGTGGGCACACTGAACTGTTAGAATGAGTGTATCCCTGTGGAGGTGTGCACACTGAACTGTTAGAATGAGTGTGTCCCTGTGGAGGTGTGCACACTGAACTGTAAGAATGAGTGTGTCCACATGGAGGTGTGCACACTGAACTGTTAGAATGAGTGTGCCCACATGGAGGTGTGCACACTAAACTGTTAGAATGAGGATGACCACAGGGAGGTGTGCGCACTGAACTGTTAGAATGAGTGTGCCCACATGGAGGTGTGCACACTGAACTGTTAGAATGTTTGTGTCCACATGGAAGTGTGCACACTGAACTGTTAGAATGAGTGTGTCCACATGGAGGTGTGCACACTGAACTGTTAGAATGATTGTGTCCTCATGGAGGTGTGCACACTGAACTGTTAAAATGACTGTGCCCACATGGAGGTGTCCACACTGAACTGTTAGAATGATTATGTCCACATGGAGGTGTGCACACTGAACTGTTAGAATGAGTGTGTCCCTGTGGAGTTGTGCACACTGAAATGTTAGAATGAGTGTGTCCACATGGAGGTGTAAACCCTGAACTGTTAGAATGAGTGTGTCCACATGGAGGTGTGCACACTGAACTGTTAGAATGAGTGTGCCCACATGGAGGTGTGCACACTGAACTGTTAGAATGATTATGTCCACATGGAGGTGTGCACACTGAACTGTTAGAATGAGTGTGTCCCTGTGGAGTTGTGCACACTGAAATGTTAGAATGAGTGTGTCCACATGGAGGTGTAAACCCTGAACTGTTAGAATGAGTGTGTCCACATGGAGGTGTGCACACTGAACTGTTAGAATGAGTGTGCACACATGGAGGTGTAAACACTGAACTGTTAGAATGACTGTGTCCACGTGGAGTTGTGCACACTGAACTGTTAGAATGAGTGTGTCCCTGTGGAGTTGTGCACACTGAAATGTTAGAATGAGTGTGTCCACATGGAGGTGTAAACCCTGAACTGTTAGAATGAGTGTGTCCACATGGAGGTGTGCACACTGAACTGTTAGAATGAGTGTGCACACATGGAGGTGTAAACACTGAACTGTTAGAATGACTGTGTCCACGTGGAGGTGTGCACACTGAACTGTTAGAATGAGTATGCCCACATGGAGGTGTGCACACTGAATTGTTAGAATGATTGTGTCCACATGTAGGTGTACACACTGAACTGTTAGAATGAGTGTGTCCCTGTGGAGGTGTGCACACTGAACTGTTAGAATGAGTGTGTCCCTGTGGAGGTGTGCACACTGAACTGTAAGAATGAGTGTGTCCACATGGAGGTGTGCACACTGAACTGTTAGAATGAGTGTGCCCACATGGAGGTGTGCACACTGAACTGTTAGAATGAGGATGCCCACAGGGAGGTGTGCGCACTGAACTGTTAGAATGAGTGTGCCCACATGGAGGTGTGCACACTGAACTGTTAGAATGTTTGTGTCCACATGGAAGTGTGCACACTGAACTGTTAGAATGAGTGTGTCCACATGGAGGTGTGCACACTGAACTGTTAGAATGATTGTGTCCTCATGGAGGTGTGCACACTGAACTGTTAAAATGACTGTGCCCACATGGAGGTGTCCACACTGAACTGTTAGAATGATTATGTCCACATGGAGGTGTGCACACTGAACTGTTAGAATGAGTGTGTCCCTGTGGAGTTGTGCACACTGAAATGTTAGAATGAGTGTGTCCACATGGAGGTGTAAACCCTGAACTGTTAGAATGAGTGTGTCCACATGGAGGTGTGCACACTGAACTGTTAGAATGAGTGTGCCCACATGGAGGTGTGCACACTGAACTGTTAGAATGAGGATGCCCACAGGGAGGTGTGCGCACTGAACTGTTAGAATGAGTGTGCCCACATGGAGGTGTGCACACTGAACTGTTAGAATGTTTGTGTCCACATGGAAGTGTGCACACTGAACTGTTAGAATGAGTGTGTCCACATGGAGGTGTGCACACTGAACTGTTAGAATGATTGTGTCCTCATGGAGGTGTGCACACTGAACTGTTAAAATGACTGTGCCCACATGGAGGTGTCCACACTGAACTGTTAGAATGATTATGTCCACATGGAGGTGTGCACACTGAACTGTTAGAATGAGTGTGTCCCTGTGGAGTTGTGCACACTGAAATGTTAGAATGAGTGTGTCCACATGGAGGTGTAAACCCTGAACTGTTAGAATGAGTGTGTCCACATGGAGGTGTGCACACTGAACTGTTAGAATGAGTGTGCCCACATGGAGGTATGCACACTGAACTGTTAGAATGATTATGTCCACATGGAGGTGTGCACACTGAACTGTTAGAATGAGTGTGTCCCTGTGGAGTTGTGCACACTGAAATGTTAGAATGAGTGTGTCCACATGGAGGTGTAAACACTGAACTGTTAGAATGAGTGTGTCCACATGGAGGTGTGCACACTGAACTGTTAGAATGAGTGTGCACACATGGAGGTGTAAACACTGAACTGTTAGAATGACTGTGTCCACGTGGAGGAGTGCACACTGAACTGTTAGAATGAGTATGCCCACATGGAGGTGGGCACACTGAACTGTTAGAATGAGTGTGTCCACATAGAGGTGGGCACACTGAACTGTTAGAATGAGTGTATCCCTGTGGAGGTGTGCACACTGAACTGTTAGAATGAGTGTGTCCCTGTGGAGGTGTGCACACTGAACTGTAAGAATGAGTGTGTCCACATGGAGGTGTGCACACTGAACTGTTAGAATGAGTGTGCCCACATGGAGGTGTGCACACTGAACTGTTAGAATGAGGATGCCCACAGGGAGGTGTGCGCACTGAACTGTTAGAATGAGTGTGCCCACATGGAGGTGTGCACACTGAACTGTTAGAATGTTTGTGTCCACATGGAAGTGTGCACACTGAACTGTTAGAATGAGTGTGTCCACATGGAGGTGTGCACACTGAACTGTTAGAATGATTGTGTCCTCATGGAGGTGTGCACACTGAACTGTTAAAATGACTGTGCCCACATGGAGGTGTCCACACTGAACTGTTAGAATGATTATGTCCACATGGAGGTGTGCACACTGAACTGTTAGAATGAGTGTGTCCCTGTGGAGTTGTGCACACTGAAATGTTAGAATGAGTGTGTCCACATGGAGGTGTAAACCCTGAACTGTTAGAATGAGTGTGTCCACATGAAGATGTGCACACTGAACTGTTAGAATGAGTGTGCCCACATGGAGGTGTGCACACTGAACTGTTAGAATGATTATGTCCACATGGAGGTGTGCACACTGAACTGTTAGAATGAGTGTGTCCCTGTGGAGTTGTGCACACTGAAATGTTAGAATGAGTGTGTCCACATGGAGGTGTAAACCCTGAACTGTTAGAATGAGTGTGTCCACATGGAGGTGTGCACACTGAACTGTTAGAATGAGTGTGCACACATGGAGGTGTAAACACTGAACTGTTAGAATGACTGTGTCCACGTGGAGGTGTGCACACTGAACTGTTAGAATGAGTATGCCCACATGGAGGTGTGCACACTGAATTGTTAGAATGATTGTGTCCACATGTAGGTGTACACACTGAACTGTTAGAATGAGTGTGTCCCTGTGGAGGTGTGCACACTGAACTGTTAGAATTAGTGTGTCCACTTGGAGGTGTGCACACTAAACTGTTAGAATGAGTGTGTCCACATGCAGGTGTGCACACTGAACTGTTAGAATGTGTGTGTCCACATGGAGGTGTGCACACTGAACTGTTAGAATGGGTGTGTCCCTGTGGAGGTGTGCACACTGAAATGTTAGAACGAGTGTGTCCACATTGAGGTGTGCACACTGAAATGTTAGAATGGGTATGCCCACATGGAGGTGTGCACACTGAATTGTTAGAATGATTGTGTCCACATGTAGGTGTACACACTGAACTGTTATAATGAGTGTGTTTCTGTGGAGGTGTGCACACTGAACTGTTAGAATGATTATGTCCACATGGTGGTGTGCACACTGAACTTGTAAAATGAGTGTGTCCCTGTAGATGTGTGCACACTGAAATGTTAGAATGAGTGTGTCCACATGGAGGTGTGCACACTGAACTGTTAGAATGAGTGTGCCCACATGGAGGTGTGCACACTGAACTGTTAGAAGGAGTGTGTTTACATGGCCGTGTCCACAGTGAAGTGTTAGAATGAGTGTGCCCACATGGAGTTGTGCACACTGAACTGTTAGAATTTCTGTGTCCACATGGAGGTGTGCACACTGAACTGTTAGAATGAGTGTGCCCACATGGAGTTGTGCACACTGAACTTTTAGAATGACTGTGTCCACGTGGAGGTGTGCACCCTGAACTGTTAGAATGAGTGTGTCCACATGGAGGTGTGCACACTGATCTGTTAGAATGAGTGTGCCCACATGGAGGTGTGCACAGTGAACTGTTAGAATGATTGTGTCCAAATGTAGGTGTACACACTGAACTGTTAGAATGAGTGTGTCCCTGTGGAGGTGTGCACACTGAATTGTTAGAATTAGTGTGTCCACTTGGAGGTGTGCACACTAAACTGTTAGAATGAGTGTGTCCACTTGGAGGTGTGCACACTGAACTGTTAGAATGAGTGTGTCCACATGGAGTTGTGCACACTGAACTGTTAGAATGATTGTGTCCACATGGAGGTGTGCACACTGAACTCTTGTAATGAGTGTGTCCACATGGAGGTGTGCACACTGAACTGTTAGAATGAGTGTGTTCACATTAAAAGTGTGCACACTGAACTGTTAGAATGAGTGTGCCCACATGGAGGTGTCCACACTGAACTGTTAGAATGATTATGTCCACATGGAGGTGTGCACACTGAACTGTTAGAATGAGTGTATCCCTGTGGAGGTGTGCACACTGAACTGTTAGAATGAGTGTGACCACATGGAGTTGTGCACACTGAATTGTTATAATGAGTGTGCCCACATGGAGGTGTGCACACTGAACTGTTAGAATGAGTGTGCCCACATGGAGGTGGGCACACTGAACTGTTAGAATGAGTGTGTCCACATGGAGGTGGGCACACTGAACTGTTAGAATGAGTGTATCCCTGTGGAGGTGTGCACACTGAACTGTTAGAATGAGTGTGTCCCTGTGGAGGTGTGCACACTGAACTGTAAGAATGAGTGTGTCCACATGGAGGTGTGCACACTGAACTGTTAGAATGAGTGTGCCCACATGGAGGTGTGCACACTGAACTGTTAGAATGAGGATGCCCACAGGGAGGTGTGCGCACTGAACTGTTAGAATGAGTGTGCCCACATGGAGTTGTGCACACTGAACTGTTAGAATGTTTGTGTCCACATGGAAGTGTGCACACTGAACTGTTAGAATGAGTGTGTCCACATGGAGGTGTGCACACTGAACTGTTAGAATGATTGTGTCCTCATGGAGGTGTGCACACTGAACTGTTAAAATGACTGTGCCCACATGGAGGTGTCCACACTGAACTGTTAGAATGATTATGTCCACATGGAGGTGTGCACACTGAACTGTTAGAATGAGTGTGTCCCTTTGGAGTTGTGCACACTGAAATGTTAGAATGAGTGTGTCCACATGGAGGTGTAAACCCTGAACTGTTAGAATGAGTGTGTCCACATGGAGGTGTGCACACTGAACTGTTAGAATGAGTGTGCCCACATGGAGGTGTGCACACTGAACTGTTAGAATGATTATGTCCACATGGAGGTGTGCACACTGAACTGTTAGAATGAGTGTGTCCCTGTGGAGTTGTGCACACTGAAATGTTAGAATGAGTGTGTCCACATGGAGGTGTAAACCCTGAACTGTTAGAATGAGTGTGTCCACATGGAGGTGTGCACACTGAACTGTTAGAATGAGTGTGCACACATGGAGGTGTAAACACTGAACTGTTAGAATGACTGTGTCCACGTGGAGTTGTGCACACTGAACTGCTAGAATGAGTGTGTCCCTGTGGAGTTGTGCACACTGAAATGTTAGAATGAGTGTGTCCACATGGAGGTGTAAACCCTGAACTGTTAGAATGAGTGTGTCCACATGGAGGTGTGCACACTGAACTGTTAGAATGAGTGTGCACACATGGAGGTGTAAACACTGAACTGTTAGAATGACTGTGTCCACGTGGAGGTGTGCACACTGAACTGTTAGAATGAGTATGCCCACATGGAGTTGGGCACACTGAACTGTTAGAATGAGTGTGTCCACATGGAGGTGGGCACACTGAACTGTTAGAATGAGTGTATCCCTGTGGAGGTGTGCACACTGAACTGTTAGAATGAGTGTGTCCCTGTGGAGGTGTGCACACTGAACTGTAAGAATGAGTGTGTCATCATGGAGGTGTGCACACTGAACTGTTAGAATGAGTGTGCCCACATGGAGGTGTGCACACTGAACTGTTAGAATGAGGATGCCCACAGGGAGGTGTGCGCACTGAACTGTTAGAATGAGTGTGCCCACATGGAGTTGTGCACACTGAACTGTTAGAATGTTTGTGTCCACATGGAAGTGTGCACACTGAACTGTTAGAATGAGTGTGTCCACATGGAGGTGTGCACACTGAACTGTTAAAATGACTGTGCCCACATGGAGGTGTCCACACTGAACTGTTAGAATGATTATGTCCACATGGAGGTGTGCACACTGAACTGTTAGAATGAGTGTGTCCCTGTGGAGTTGTGCACACTGAAATGTTAGAATGAGTGTGTCCACATGGAGGTGTAAACCCTGAACTGTTAGAATGAGTGTGTCCACATGGAGGTGTGCACACTGAACTGTTAGAATGAGTGTGCCCACATGGAGGTGTGCACACTGAACTGTTAGAATGATTATGTCCACATGGAGGTGTGCACACTGAACTGTTAGAATGAGTGTGTCCCTGTGGAGTTGTGCACACTGAAATGTTAGAATGAGTGTGTCCACATGGAGGTGTAAACCCTGAACTGTTAGAATGAGTGTGTCCACATGGAGGTGTGCACACTGAACTGTTAGAATGAGTGTGCACACATGGAGGTGTAAACACTGAACTGTTAGAATGACGGTGTCCACGTGGAGTTGTGCACACTGAACTGTTAGAATGAGTGTGTCCCTGTGGAGTTGTGCACACTGAAATGTTAGAATGAGTGTGTCCACATGGAGGTGTAAACCCTGAACTGTTAGAATGAGTGTGTCCACATGGAGGTGTGCACACTGAACTGTTAGAATGAGTGTGCACACATGGAGGTGTAAACACTGAACTGTTAGAATGACTGTGTCCACGTGGAGGTGTGCACACTGAACTGTTAGAATGAGTATGCCCACATGGAGGTGTGCACACTGAATTGTTAGAATGATTGTGTCCACATGTAGGTGTACACACTGAACTGTTAGAATGAGTGTGTCCCTGTGGAGGTGTGCACACTGAACTGTTAGAATTAGTGTGTCCACTTGGAGGTGTGCACACTGAACTGTTAGAATGAGTATGCCCACATGGAGGTGGGCACACTGAACTGTTAGAATGAGTGTGTCCACATGGAGTTGTGCACACTGAACTGTTAGAATGAGTGTATCCCTGTGGAGGTGTGCACACTGAACTGTTAGAATGAGTGTGTCCCTGTGGAGGTGTGCACACTGAACTGTAAGAATGAGTGTGCCCACATGGAGGTGTGCACACTGAACTGTTAGAAATTGTGTGCACACATGGAGGTGTAAACACTGAACTGTTAGAATGAGTGTGCCCAAATGGAATTGTGCACACTGAACTGTTAGAATGAGTGTGCCCACATGGAGGTGTGCACACTGAACTGTTAGAATGAGTGTGTTTACATGGCCGTGTCCACAGTGAAGTGTTAGAATGAGTGTGCCCACATGGAGGTGTGCACACTGAACTGTTAGAATGAGTGTGCCCACATGGAGTTGTGCACACTGAACTTTTAGAATGACTGTGTCCACGTGGAGGTGTGCACCCTGAACTGTTAGAATGAGTGTGTCCACATGGAGGTGTGCACACTGATCTGTTAGAATGAGTGTGCCCACATGGAGGTGTGCACACTGAACTGTTAGAATGATTGTGTCCACATGTAGGTGTACACACTGAACTGTTAGAATGAGTGTGTCCCTGTGGAGGTGTGCACACTGAACTGTTAGAATTAGTGTGTCCACTTGGAGGTGTGCACACTAAACTGTTAGAATGAGTGTGTCCACTTGGAGGTGTGCACACTGAACTGTTAGAATGAGTGTGTCCACATGGAGTTGTGCACACTGAACTGCTAGAACGATTGTGTCCACATGGAGGTGTGCACACTGAACTCTTGTAATGAGTGTGTCCACATGGAGGTGTGCACACTGAACTGTTAGAATGAGTGTGTTCACATTAAAAGTGTGCACACTGAACTGTTAGAATGAGTGTGCCCACATGGAGGTGTCCACACTGAACTGTTAGAATGATTATGTCCACATGGAGGTGTGCACACTGAACTGTTAGAATGAGTGTATCCCTGTGGAGTTGTGCACACTGAACTGTTAGAATGAGTGTGACCACATGGAGTTGTGCACACTGAATTGTTATAATGAGTGTGCCCACATGGAGGTGTGCACACTGAACTGTTAGAATGAGTGTGCCCACATGGAGGTGGGCACACTGAACTGTTAGAATGAGTGTGTCCACATGGAGGTGGGCACACTGAACTGTTAGAATGAGTGTATCCCTGTGGAGGTGTGCACACTGAACTGTTAGAATGAGTGTGTCCCTGTGGAGGTGTGCACACTGAACTGTAAGAATGAGTGTGTCCACATGGAGGTGTGCACACTGAACTGTTAGAATGAGTGTGCCCACATGGAGGTGTGCACACTGAACTGTTAGAATGAGGATGCCCACAGGGAGGTGTGCGCACTGAACTGTTAGAATGAGTGTGCCCACATGGAGGTGTGCACACTGAACTGTTAGAATGTTTGTGTCCACATGGAAGTGTGCACACTGAACTGTTAGAATGAGTGTGTCCACATGGAGGTGTGCACACTGAACTGTTAGAATGATTGTGTCCTCATGGAGGTGTGCACACTGAACTGTTAAAATGACTGTGCCCACATGGAGGTGTCCACACTGAACTGTTAGAATGATTATGTCCACATGGAGGTGTGCACACTGAACTGTTAGAATGAGTGTGTCCCTGTGGAGTTGTGCACACTGAAATGTTAGAATGAGTGTGTCCACATGGAGGTGTAAACCCTGAACTGTTAGAATGAGTGTGTCCACATGGAGGTGTGCACACTGAACTGTTAGAATGAGTGTGCCCACATGGAGGTGTGCACACTGAACTGTTAGAATGATTATGTCCACATGGAGGTGTGCACACTGAACTGTTAGAATGAGTGTGTCCCTGTGGAGTTGTGCACACTGAAATGTTAGAATGAGTGTGTCCACATGGAGGTGTAAACCCTGAACTGTTAGAATGAGTGTGTCCACATGGAGGTGTGCACACTGAACTGTTAGAATGAGTGTGCACACATGGAGGTGTAAACACTGAACTGTTAGAATGACTGTGTCCACGTGGAGTTGTGCACACTGAACTGTTAGAATGAGTGTGTCCCTGTGGAGTTGTGCACACTGAAATGTTAGAATGAGTGTGTCCACATGGAGGTGTAAACCCTGAACTGTTAGAATGAGTGTGTCCACATGGAGGTGTGCACACTGAACTGTTAGAATGAGTGTGCACACATGGAGGTGTAAACACTGAACTGTTAGAATGACTGTGTCCACGTGGAGGTGTGCACACTGAACTGTTAGAATGAGTATGCCCACATGGAGGTGTGCACACTGAATTGTTAGAATGATTGTGTCCACATGTAGGTGTACACACTGAACTGTTAGAATGAGTGTGTCCCTGTGGAGGTGTGCACACTGAACTGTTAGAATTAGTGTGTCCACTTGGAGGTGTGCACACTGAACTGTTAGAATGAGTATGCCCACATGGAGGTGGGCACACTGAACTGTTAGAATGAGTGTGTCCACATGGAGTTGTGCACACTGAACTGTTAGAATGAGTGTATCCCTGTGGAGGTGTGCACACTGAACTGTTAGAATGAGTGTGTCCCTGTGGAGGTGTGCACACTGAACTGTAAGAATGAGTGTGCCCACATGGAGGTGTGCACACTGAACTGTTAGAAATTGTGTGCACACATGGAGGTGTAAACACTGAACTGTTAGAATGAGTGTGCCCAAATGGAATTGTGCACACTGAACTGTTAGAATGAGTGTGCCCACATGGAGGTGTGCACACTGAACTGTTAGAATGAGTGTGTTTACATGGCCGTGTCCACAGTGAAGTGTTAGAATGAGTGTGCCCACATGGAGTTGTGCACACTGAACTGTTAAAATGACTGTGCCCACATGGAGGTGTGCACACTGAACTGTTAGAATGAGTGTGCCCACATGGAGTTGTGCACACTGAACTTTTAGAATGACTGTGTCCACGTGGAGGTGTGCACCCTGAACTGTTAGAATGAGTGTGTCCACATGGAGGTGTGCACACTGATCTGTTAGAATGAGTGTGCCCACATGGAGGTGTGCACACTGAACTGTTAGAATGATTGTGTCCACATGTAGGTGTACACACTGAACTGTTAGAATGAGTGTGTCCCTGTGGAGGTGTGCACACTGAACTGTTAGAATTAGTGTGTCCACTTGGAGGTGTGCACACTAAACTGTTAGAATGAGTGTGTCCACTTGGAGGTGTGCACACTGAACTGTTAGAATGAGTGTGTCCACATGGAGTTGTGCACACTGAACTGCTAGAATGATTGTGTCCACATGGAGGTGTGCACACTGAACTCTTGTAATGAGTGTGTCCACATGGAGGTGTGCACACTGAACTGTTAGAATGAGTGTGTTCACATTAAAAGTGTGCACACTGAACTGTTAGAATGAGTGTGCCCACATGGAGGTGTGCACACTGCACTGTTAGAATATGTCCACATGGAGGTGTGCACACTGAACTGTTAGAATGACTGTGTCCACATGGAGGTGTGCACACTGAACTGTTAGAATGAGTGTATCCCTGTGGAGGTGTGCACACTGAACTGTTAGAATGAGTGTGACCACATGGAGTTGTGCACACTGAATTGTTATAATGAGTGTGCCCACATGGAGGTGTGCACACTGAACTGTTAGAATGAGTGTGCCCACATGGAGGTGGGCACACTGAACTGTTAGAATGAGTGTGTCCACATGGAGGTGGGCACACTGAACTGTTAGAATGAGTGTATCCCTGTGGAGGTGTGCACACTGAACTGTTAGAATGAGTGTGTCCCTGTGGAGGTGTGCACACTGAACTGTAAGAATGAGTGTGTCCACATGGAGGTGTGCACACTGAACTGTTAGAATGAGTGTGCCCACATGGAGGTGTGCACACTGAACTGTTAGAATGAGGATGCCCACAGGGAGGTGTGCGCACTGAACTGTTAGAATGAGTGTGCCCACATGGAGGTGTGCACACTGAACTGTTAGAATGTTTGTGTCCACATGGAAGTGTGCACACTGAACTGTTAGAATGAGTGTGTCCACATGGAGGTGTGCACACTGAACTGTTAGAATGATTGTGTCCTCATGGAGGTGTGCACACTGAACTGTTAAAATGACTGTGCCCACATGGAGGTGTCCACACTGAACTGTTAGAATGATTATGTCCACATGGAGGTGTGCACACTGAACTGTTAGAATGAGTGTGTCCCTGTGGAGTTGTGCACACTGAAATGTTAGAATGAGTGTGTCCACATGGAGGTGTAAACCCTGAACTGTTAGAATGAGTGTGTCCACATGGAGGTGTGCACACTGAACTGTTAGAATGAGTGTGCCCACATGGAGGTGTGCACACTGAACTGTTAGAATGATTATGTCCACATGGAGGTGTGCACACTGAACTGTTAGAATGAGTGTGTCCCTGTGGAGTTGTGCACACTGAAATGTTAGAATGAGTGTGTCCACATGGAGGTGTAAACCCTGAACTGTTAGAATGAGTGTGTCCACATGGAGGTGTGCACACTGAACTGTTAGAATGAGTGTGCACACATGGAGGTGTAAACACTGAACTGTTAGAATGACTGTGTCCACGTGGAGTTGTGCACACTGAACTGTTAGAATGAGTGTGTCCCTGTGGAGTTGTGCACACTGAAATGTTAGAATGAGTGTGTCCACATGGAGGTGTAAACCCTGAACTGTTAGAATGAGTGTGTCCACATGGAGGTGTGCACACTGAACTGTTAGAATGAGTGTGCACACATGGAGGTGTAAACACTGAACTGTTAGAATGACTGTGTCCACGTGGAGGTGTGCACACTGAACTGTTAGAATGAGTATGCCCACATGGAGGTGGGCACACTGAACTGTTAGAATGAGTGTGTCCACATGGAGGTGGGCACACTGAACTGTTAGAATGAGTGTATCCCTGTGGAGGTGTGCACACTGAACTGTTAGAATGAGTGTGTCCCTGTGGAGGTGTGCACACTGAACTGTAAGAATGAGTGTGTCCACATGGAGGTGTGCACACTGAACTGTTAGAATGAGTGTGCCCACATGGAGGTGTGCACACTGAACTGTTAGAATGAGGATGCCCACAGGGAGGTGTGCGCACTGAACTGTTAGAATGAGTGTGCCCACATGGAGGTGTGCACACTGAACTGTTAGAATGTTTGTGTCCACATGGAAGTGTGCACACTGAACTGTTAGAATGAGTGTGTCCACATGGAGGTGTGCACACTGAACTGTTAGAATGATTGTGTCCTCATGGAGGTGTGCACACTGAACTGTTAAAATGACTGTGCCCACATGGAGGTGTCCACACTGAACTGTTAGAATGATTATGTCCACATGGAGGTGTGCACACTGAACTGTTAGAATGAGTGTGTCCCTGTGGAGTTGTGCACACTGAAATGTTAGAATGAGTGTGTCCACATGGAGGTGTAAACCCTGAACTGTTAGAATGAGTGTGTCCACATGGAGGTGTGCACACTGAACTGTTAGAATGAGTGTGCCCACATGGAGGTGTGCACACTGAACTGTTAGAATGATTATGTCCACATGGAGGTGTGCACACTGAACTGTTAGAATGAGTGTGTCCCTGTGGAGTTGTGCACACTGAAATGTTAGAATGAGTGTGTCCACATGGAGGTGTAAACCCTGAACTGTTAGAATAAGTGTGTCCACATGGAGGTGTGCACACTGAACTGTTAGAATGAGTGTGCACACATGGAGGTGTAAACACTGAACTGTTAGAATGACTGTGTCCACGTGGAGTTGTGCACACTGAACTGTTAGAATGAGTGTGTCCCTGTGGAGTTGTGCACACTGAAATGTTAGAATGAGTGTGTCCACATGGAGGTGTAAACCCTAAACTGTTAGAATGAGTGTGTCCACATGGAGGTGTGCACACTGAACTGTTAGAATGAGTGTGCACACATGGAGGTGTAAACACTGAACTGTTAGAATGACTGTGTCCACGTGGAGGTGTGCACACTGAACTGTTAGAATGAGTATGCCCACATGGAGGTGGGCACACTGAACTGTTAGAATGAGTGTGTCCACATGGAGGTGGGCACACTGAACTGTTAGAATGAGTGTATCCCTGTGGAGGTGTGCACACTGAACTGTTAGAATGAGTGTGTCCCTGTGGAGGTGTGCACACTGAACTGTAAGAATGAGTGTGTCCACATGGAGGTGTGCACACTGAACTGTTAGAATGAGTGTGTCCCTGTGGAGTTGTGCACACTGAAATGTTAGAATGAGTGTGTCCACATGGAGGTGTAAACCCTGAAGTGTTAGAATGAGTGTGTCCACATGGAGGTGTGCACACTGAACTGTTAGAGTGAGTGTGCACACATGGAGGTGTAAACACTGAACTGTTAGAATGACTGTGTCCACGTGGAGTTGTGCACACTGAACTGTTAGAATGAGTGTGTCCCTGTGGAGTTGTGCACACTGAAATGTTAGAATGAGTGTGTCCACATGGAGGTGTAAACCCTGAACTGTTAGAATGAGTGTGTCCACATGGAGGTGTGCACACTGAACTGTTAGAATGAGTGTGCACACATGGAGGTGTAAACACTGAACTGTTAGAATGACTGTGTCCACGTGGAGGTGTGCACACTGAACTGTTAGAATGAGTATGCCCACATGGAGGTGGGCACACTGAACTGTTAGAATGAGTGTGTCCACATGGAGGTGGGCACACTGAACTGTTAGAATGAGTGTATCCCTGTGGAGGTGTGCACACTGAACTGTTAGAATGAGTGTGTCCCTGTGGAGGTGTGCACACTGAACTGTAAGAATGAGTGTGTCCACATGGAGGTGTGCACACTGAACTGTTAGAATGAGTGTGCCCACATGGAGGTGTGCACACTGAACTGTTAGAATGAGGATGCCCACAGGGAGGTGTGCGCACTGAACTGTTAGAATGAGTGTGCCCACATGGAGGTGTGCACACTGAACTGTTAGAATGTTTGTGTCCACATGGAAGTGTGCACACTGAACTGTTAGAATGAGTGTGTCCACATGGAGGTGTGCACACTGAACTGTTAGAATGATTGTGTCCTCATGGAGGTGTGCACACTGAACTGTTAAAATGACTGTGCCCACATGGAGGTGTCCACACTGAACTGTTAGAATGATTATGTCCACATGGAGGTGTGCACACTGAACTGTTAGAATGAGTGTGTCCCTGTGGAGTTGTGCACACTGAAATGTTAGAATGAGTGTGTCCACATGGAGGTGTAAACCCTGAACTGTTAGAATGAGTGTGTCCACATGGAGGTGTGCACACTGAACTGTTAGAATGAGTGTGTCCCTGTGGAGTTGTGCACACTGAAATGTTAGAATGAGTGTGTCCACATGGAGGTGTAAACCCTGAAATGTTAGAATGAGTGTGTCCACATGGAGGTGTGCACACTGAACTGTTAGAATGAGTGTGCACACATGGAGGTGTAAACACTGAACTGTTAGAATGACTGTGTCCACGTGGAGTTGTGCACACTAAACTGTTAGAATGAGTGTGTCCCTGTGGAGTTGTGCACACTGAAATGTTAGAATGAGTGTGTCCACATGGAGGTGTAAACCCTGAACTGTTAGAATGAGTGTGTCCACATGGAGGTGTGCACACTGAACTGTTAGAATGAGTGTGCACACATGGAGGTGTAAACACTGAACTGTTAGAATGACTGTGTCCACGTGGAGGTGTGCACACTGAACTGTTAGAATGAGTATGCCCACATGGAGGTGTGCACACTGAATTGTTAGAATGATTGTGTCCACATGTAGGTGTACACACTGAACTGTTAGAATGAATGTGTCCCTGTGGAGGTGTGCACACTGAACTGTTAGAATTAGTGTGTCCACTTGGAGGTGTGCACACTAAACTGTTAGAATGAGTGTGTCCACATGCAGGTGTGCACACTGAACTGTTAGAATGTGTGTGTCCACATGGAGGTGTGTACACTGAACTGTTAGAATGGGTGTGTCCCTGTGGAGGTGTGCACACTGAAATGTTAGAACGAGTGTGTCCACATTGAGGTGTGCACACTGAAATGTTAGAATGGGTATGCCCACATGGAGGTGTGCACACTGAATTGTTAGAATGATTGTGTCCACATGTAGGTGTACACACTGAACTGTTATAATGAGTGTGTTTCTGTGGAGGTGTGCACACTGAACTGTTAGAATGATTATGTCCACATGGTGGTGTGCACACTGAACTGGTAAAATGAGTGTGTTCCTGTAGATGTGTGCACACTGAAATGTTAGAATGAGTGTGTCCACATGGAGGTGTGCACACTGAACTGTTAGAATGAGTGTGCCCACATGGAGGTGTGCACACTGAACTGTTAGAATGAGTGTGTTTACATGGCCGTGTCCACAGTGAAGTGTTAGAATGAGTGTGCCCACATGGAGTTGTGCACACTGAACTGTTAGAATTTCTGTGTCCACATGGAGGTGTGCACACTGAACTGTTAGAATGAGTGTGCCCACATGGAGTTGTGCACACTGAACTTTTAGAATGACTGTGTCCACATGGAGGTGTGCACACTGATCTGTTAGAATGAGTGTGCCCACATGGAGGTGTGCACACTGAACTGTTAGAATGATTGTGTCCACATGTAGGTGTACACACTGAACTGTTAGAATGAGTGTGTCCCTGTGGAGGTGTGCACACTGAACTGTTAGAATTAGTGTGTCCACTTGGAGGTGTGCACACTAAACTGTTAGAATGAGTGTGTCCACTTGGAGGTGTGCACACTGAACTGTTAGAATGAGTGTGTCCACATGGAGTTGTGCACACTGAACTGTTAGAATGAGTGTGTCCACATGGAGGTGTGCACACTGAACTCTTGTAATGAGTGTGTCCACATGGAGGTGTGCACACTGAACTGTTAGAATGAGTGTGTTCACATTAAAAGTGTGCACACTGAACTGTTAGAATGAGGATGCCCACAGGGAGGTGTGCGCACTGAACTGTTAGAATGAGTGTGCCCACATGGAGGTGTGCACACTGAACTGTTAGAATGTTTGTGTCCACATGGAAGTGTGCACACTGAACTGTTAGAATGAGTGTGTCCACATGGAGGTGTGCACACTGAACTGTTAGAATGATTGTGTCCTCATGGAGGTGTGCACACTGAACTGTTAAAATGACTGTGCCCACATGGAGGTGTCCACACTGAACTGTTAGAATGATTATGTCCACATGGAGGTGTGCACACTGAACTGTTAGAATGAGTGTGTCCCTGTGGAGTTGTGCACACTGAAATGTTAGAATGAGTGTGTCCACATGGAGGTGTAAACCCTGAACTGTTAGAATGAGTGTGTCCACATGGAGGTGTGCACACTGAACTGTTAGAATGAGTGTGCCCACATGGAGGTGTGAACACTGAACTGTTAGAATGATTATGTCCACATGGAGGTGTGCACACTGAACTGTTAGAATGAGTGTGTCCCTGTGGAGTTGTGCACACTGAAATGTTAGAATGAGTGTGTCCACATGGAGGTGTAAACCCTGAACTGTTAGAATGAGTGTGTCCACATGGAGGTGTGCACACTGAACTGTTAGAATGAGTGTGCACACATGGAGGTGTAAACACTGAACTGTTAGAATGACTGTGTCCACGTGGAGTTGTGCACACTGAACTGTTAGAATGAGTGTGTCCCTGTGGAGTTGTGCACACTGAAATGTTAGAATGAGTGTGTCCACATGGAGGTGTAAACCCTGAACTGTTAGAATGAGTGTGTCCACATGGAGGTGTGCACACTGAACTGTTAGAATGAGTGTGCACACATGGAGGTGTAAACACTGAACTGTTAGAATGACTGTGTCCACGTGGAGGTGTGCACACTGAACTGTTAGAATGAGTATGCCCACATGGAGGTGTGCACACTGAATTGTTAGAATGATTGTGTCCACATGTAGGTGTACACACTGAACTGTTAGAATGAGTGTGTCCCTGTGGAGGTGTGCACACTGAACTGTTAGAATTAGTGTGTCCACTTGGAGGTGTGCACACTAAACTGTTAGAATGAGTGTGTCCACATGCAGGTGTGCACACTGAACTGTTAGAATGTGTGTGTCCACATGGAGGTGTGCACACTGAACTGTTAGAATGGGTGTGTCCCTGTGGAGGTGTGCACACTGAAATGTTAGAACGAGTGTGTCCACATTGAGGTGTGCACACTGAAATGTTAGAATGGGTATGCCCACATGGAGGTGTGCACACTGAATTGTTAGAATGATTGTGTCCACATGTAGGTGTACACACTGAACTGTTATAATGAGTGTGTTTCTGTGGAGGTGTGCACACTGAACTGTTAGAATGATTATGTCCACATGGTGGTGTGCACACTGAACTGGTAAAATGAGTGTGTCCCTGTAGATGTGTGCACACTGAAATGTTAGAATGAGTGTGTCCACATGGAGGTGTGCACACTGAACTGTTAGAATGAGTGTGCCCACATGGAGTTGTGCACACTGAACTGTTAGAATGAGTGTGCCCACATGGAGGTGTGCACAATGAACTATTAGAATGATTGTGTCCACATGGCCGTGTCCACACTGAAGTGTTAGAATGAGTGTGCCCACATGGAGTTGTGCACACTGAACTGTTAGAATGAGTTTGTCCACAATAAAGTGTGCAAAATGAACTGTTAGAATGAGTGTGCCCACATGGATGTGTGCACCCTGAACTGTTAGAATGAGTGTGCCCACATGGAGGTGTGCACACTGAACTGTTAGAATGAGTGTGTCCACATGGAGGTGTGCACACTGAACTGTTAGAATTAGTGTTTCCACTTGGAGGTGTGCACACTAACCTGTTAGAATGAGTGCGCCCACTTGGAGGTGTGCACACTGAACTGTTAGAATGAGTGTGTCCACATAAAGGTGTGCACACTGAACTGTTAAAAAGACTGTGCCCACATGGAGGTGTCCACACTGAACTGGTAGAATGAGTGTGTCCACATGGAGGTGTGCACAATGAACTGTTGCAATGAGTGTGTCCTCATGGAGGTGTGCACACTGAACTGTTAGAATGATTGTGTCCACATGCAAGTGTGCACACTGAACTGTTAGAATGAGTGTTCCCACATGGAGTTGTGCACACTGAAATTTTAGAATGCGTGTATCCTTGTGGAGGTGTGCACACTGAACTGTTAGAATGAGTGTGTCCCTGTGGAGGTGTGCACACTGAACTGTTAGAATGAGTGTGTCCACATGGAGGTGTGCACACCAAAGTGTTAGAATTTGTCCACATGGAGGTGTGCACACTGAACTGTTAGAATGAGTGTGTCCACATGGAGGTGTGCACACTGAACTGTTAGAATGACTGTGTCCACATGGAGGTGTGCACACTGAACTGTTAGAATGAGTGTGCCCACATGGAGGTGTGCACACTGAACTGTTAGAATGAGTGTGTCCACATGTCCGTGTCCACAGTGAAGTGTTAGAATGAGTGTGCCCACATGGAGTTGTGCACACTGAACTGTTAGAATTTCTGTGTCCACATGGAGGTGTGCACACTGAACTGTTAGAATGAGTGTGCCCACATGGAGTTGTGCACACTGAACTGTTAGAATGACTGTGTCCACGTGGAGGTGTGCACACTGAACTGTTAGAATGAGTGTGTCCACATGGAGGTGTGCACACTGATCTGTTAGAATGAGTGTGCCCACATGGAGGTGTGCACACTGAACTGTTAGAATGAGTGTGTCCACATGGAGGTGTAAACCCTGAACTGTTAGAATGAGTGTGTCCACATGGAGGTGTGCACACTGAACTGTTAGAATGAGTGTGCCCACATGGAGGTGTGCACACTGAACTGTTAGAAATAGTCTGCACACATGGAGGTGTAAACACTGAACTGTTAGAATGAGTGTGCCCAAATGGAGTTGTGCACACTGAACTGTTAGAATGAGTGTTCCCACATGGAGTTGTGCACACTGAAATGTTAGAATGCGTGTATCCTTGTGGAGGTGTGCACACTGAACTGTTAGAATGAGTGTGTCCCTGTGGAGGTGTGCACACTGAACTGTTAGAATGAGTGTGTCCATATGGAGGTGTGCACACCAAAGTGTTAGAATTTGTCCACGTGGAGGTGTGCACACTGAACTGTTAGAATGAGTGTGTCCACATGGAGGTGTGCACACTGATCTGTTAGAATGAGTGTGCCCACATGGAGGTGTGCACACTGAACTGTTAGAATGAGTATGCCCACATGGAAGTGTGCACACTGAACTGTTAGAATGATTGTGTCCACATGCAGGTGTGCACACTGAACTGTTAGAATTAGTGTGTCCCTGAGGAGGTGTGCACACTGTGATGTTAGAATGAGTGTGTCCACATGGAGGTGTGCGCACCGAAGTGTTAGAATTTGTCCACATGGAGGTGTGCACACTGAACTGTTAGAATGAGTGTGTCCACATGGAGCTGTGCACACTGAACTGTTAGAATGAGTGTGCCCACATAGAGGTGTGCACACTGAACTGTTAGAATGAGTGTGTCCACATGGAGGTGTGCACACTGAACTGTTAGAATGAGTGTGTCCACATGGAGGTGTGCACACTGAACTGTTAGAATGAGTGTGTCCACATGGAGGTGTGCACACTGAACTGTTAGAATGTGTCCACATGGAGGTGTGCACACTGAACTGTTAGAATCATTGTTTCCTCATGGAGGTGTGCACACTGAAATGTTAGAACGAGTGTGTCCACATTGAGGTGTGCACACTGAAATGTTAGAATGGGTATGCCCACATGGAGGTGTGCACACTGAATTGTTAGAATGATTGTGTCCACATGTAGGTGTACACACTGAACTGTTATAATGAGTGTGTTTCTGTGGAGGTGTGCACACTGAACTGTTAGAATGATTATGTCCACATGGTGGTGTGCACACTGAACTGGTAAAATGAGTGTGTCCCTGTAGATGTGTGCACACTGAAATGTTAGAATGAGTGTGTCCACATGGAGGTGTGTACACTGAACTGTTAGAATGAGTGTGCCCACATGGAGTTGTGCACACTGAACTGTTAGAATGAGTGTGCCCACATGGAGGTGTGCACAATGAACTATTAGAATGATTGTGTCCACATGGCCGTGTCCACACTGAAGTGTTAGAATGAGTGTGCCCACATGGAGTTGTGCACACTGAACTGTTAGAATGAGTTTGTCCACAATAAAGTGTGCAAAATGAACTGTTAGAATGAGTGTGCCCACATGGATGTGTGCACCCTGAACTGTTAGAATGAGTGTGCCCACATGGAGGTGTGCACACTGAACTGTTAGAATGAGTGTGTCCACATGGAGGTGTGCACACTGAACTGTTAGAATTAGTGTTTCCACTTGGAGGTGTGCACACTAACCTGTTAGAATGAGTGCGCCCACTTGGAGGTGTGCACACTGAACTGTTAGAATGAGTGTGTCCACATAAAGGTGTGCACACTGAACTGTTAAAAAGACTGTGCCCACATGGAGGTGTCCACACTGAACTGGTAGAATGAGTGTGTCCACATGGAGGTGTGCACAATGAACTGTTGCAATGAGTGTGTCCTCATGGAGGTGTGCACACTGAACTGTTAGAATGATTGTGTCCACATGCAAGTGTGCACACTGAACTGTTAGAATGAGTGTTCCCACATGGAGTTGTGCACACTGAAATTTTAGAATGCGTGTATCCTTGTGGAGGTGTGCACACTGAACTGTTAGAATGAGTGTGTCCCTGTGGAGGTGTGCACACTGAACTGTTAGAATGAGTGTGTCCACATGGAGGTGTGCACACCAAAGTGTTAGAATTTGTCCACATGGAGGTGTGCACACTGAACTGTTAGAATGAGTGTGTCCACATGGAGGTGTGCACACTGAACTGTTAGAATGACTGTGTCCACATGGAGGTGTGCACACTGAACTGTTAGAATGAGTGTGCCCACATGGAGGTGTGCACACTGAACTGTTAGAATGAGTGTGTCCACATGTCCGTGTCCACAGTGAAGTGTTAGAATGAGTGTGCCCACATGGAGTTGTGCACACTGAACTGTTAGAATTTCTGTGTCCACATGGAGGTGTGCACACTGAACTGTTAGAATGAGTGTGCCCACATGGAGTTGTGCACACTGAACTGTTAGAATGACTGTGTCCACGTGGAGGTGTGCACACTGAACTGTTAGAATGAGTGTGTCCACATGGAGGTGTGCACACTGATCTGTTAGAATGAGTGTGCCCACATGGAGGTGTGCACACTGAACTGTTAGAATGAGTGTGTCCACATGGAGGTGTAAACCCTGAACTGTTAGAATGAGTGTGTCCACATGGAGGTGTGCACACTGAACTGTTAGAATGAGTGTGCCCACATGGAGGTGTGCACACTGAACTGTTAGAAATAGTCTGCACACATGGAGGTGTAAACACTGAACTGTTAGAATGAGTGTGCCCAAATGGAGTTGTGCACACTGAACTGTTAGAATGAGTGTTCCCACATGGAGTTGTGCACACTGAAATGTTAGAATGCGTGTATCCTTGTGGAGGTGTGCACACTGAACTGTTAGAATGAGTGTGTCCCTGTGGAGGTGTGCACACTGAACTGTTAGAATGAGTGTGTCCATATGGAGGTGTGCACACCAAAGTGTTAGAATTTGTCCACGTGGAGGTGTGCACACTGAACTGTTAGAATGAGTGTGTCCACATGGAGGTGTGCACACTGATCTGTTAGAATGAGTGTGCCCACATGGAGGTGTGCACACTGAACTGTTAGAATGAGTATGCCCACATGGAAGTGTGCACACTGAACTGTTAGAATGATTGTGTCCACATGCAGGTGTGCACACTGAACTGTTAGAATTAGTGTGTCCCTGAGGAGGTGTGCACACTGTGATGTTAGAATGAGTGTGTCCACATGGAGGTGTGCGCACCGAAGTGTTAGAATTTGTCCACATGGAGGTGTGCACACTGAACTGTTAGAATGAGTGTGTCCACATGGAGCTGTGCACACTGAACTGTTAGAATGAGTGTGCCCACATAGAGGTGTGCACACTGAACTGTTAGAATGAGTGTGTCCACATGGAGGTGTGCACACTGAACTGTTAGAATGAGTGTGTCCACATGGAGGTGTGCACACTGAACTGTTAGAATGAGTGTGTCCACATGGAGGTGTGCACACTGAACTGTTAGAATGTGTCCACATGGAGGTGTGCACACTGAACTGTTAGAATCATTGTTTCCTCATGGAGGTGTGCACACTGAACTGTCAAAATGACTGTGCCCACATGGAGGTGTCCACACTGAACTGTTAGAATGAGTGTGTCCACATGGTGGTGTGCACACTGAACTGTTAGAATGAGTGTGTCCTCATGGAGGTGTGCACACTGAACTGTTAGAATGAGTGTATCCCTGTGGAGGTGTGCACACTGAACTGTTAGAATGAGTTTGTCCACATGGAGGTGTGCACATCGAAGTGTTAGAATTTGTCAACATGGAGGTGTGCACATTGAAATGTTAGAATGAGTGTGTCCACATGGAGTTGTGCACACTGAATTGTTATAATGAGTGTGCCCACATGGAGGTGTGCACACTGAACTGTTAGAATGAGTGTACCCACATGGAGTTGTGCACACTGAACTGTTAGAATGAGTGTGTCCACATGGAGGGGTGCACACTGAACTGTTAGAATTAGTGTATCCCTGTGGAGGTGTGCACACTGAACTGTTAGAATGAGTGTATCCCTGTGAGGTGTGCACACTGAACTGTTAGAATGAGTGTGTCCACATGGAGGTGTGCACACTGAACTGTTAGAATGAGTGTGTCCACATGGAGGTGTAAACCCTGAACTGTTAGAATGAGTGTGTCCACATGGAGGTGTGCACACTGAACTGTTAGAATGAGTGTGCCCACATGGAGGTGTGCACACTGAACTGTTAGAAATTGTGTGCACACATGGAGGTGTAAACACTGAACTGTTAGAATGAGTGTGCCCAAATGAAATTGTGCACACTGAACTGTTAGAATGAGTGTGCCCCCATGGAGGTGTGCACACTGAACTGTTAGAATGAGTGTGTATACATGGCCGTGTCCACAGTGAAGTGTTAGAATGAGTGTGCCCACATGGAGTTGTGCACACTGAACTGTTAGAATTTCTGTGTCCACATGGAGGTGTGCACACTGAACTGTTAGAATGAGTGTGCCCACATGGAGTTGTGCACACTGAACTTTTAGAATGACTGTGTCCACGTGGAGGTGTGCACCCTGAACTGTTAGAATGAGTGTGTCCACATGGAGGTGTGCACACTGATCTGTTAGAATGAGTGTGCCCACATGGAGGTGTGCACACTGAACTATTAGAATGATTGTGTCCACATGTAGGTGTACACACTGAACTGTTAGAATGAGTGTGTCCCTGTGGAGGTGTGCACACTGAACTGTTAGAATTAGTGTGTCCACTTGGAGGTGTGCACACTAAACTGTTAGAATGAGTGTGTCCACTTGGAGGTGTGCACACTGAACTGTTAGAATGAGTGTGTCCACATGGAGTTGTGCACACTGAACTGTTAGAATGATTGTGTCCACATGGAGGTGTGCACACTGAACTCTTGTAATGAGTGTGTCCACATGGAGGTGTGCACACTGAACTGTTAGAATGAGTGTGTTCACATTAAAAGTGTGCACACTGAACTGTTAGAATGAGTGTGCCCACATGGAGGTGTCCACACTGAACTGTTAGAATGATTATGTCCACATGGAGGTGTGCACACTGAACTGTTAGAATGAGTGTATCCCTGTGGAGGTGTGCACACTGAACTGTTAGAATGAGTGTGACCACATGGAGTTGTGCACACTGAATTGTTATAATGAGTGTGCCCACATGGAGGTGTGCACACTGAACTGTTAGAATGAGTGTGCCCACATGGAGGTGGGCACACTGAACTGTTAGAATGAGTGTGTCCACATGGAGGTGGGCACACTGAACTGTTAGAATGAGTGTATCCCTGTGGAGGTGTGCACACTGAACTGTTAGAATGAGTGTGTCCCTGTGGAGGTGTGCACACTGAACTGTAAGAATGAGTGTGTCCACATGGAGGTGTGCACACTGAACTGTTAGAATGAGTGTGCCCACATGGAGGTGTGCACACTGAACTGTTAGAATGAGGATGCCCACAGGGAGGTGTGCACACTGAACTGTTAGAATGAGTGTGCCCACATGGAGGTGTGCACACTGAACTGTTAGAATGTTTGTGTCCACATGGAAGTGTGCACACTGAACTGTTAGAATGAGTGTGTCCACATGGAGGTGTGCACACTGAACTGTTAGAATGATTGTGTCCTCATGGAGGTGTGCACACTGAACTGTTAAAATGACTGTGCCCACATGGAGGTGTCCACACTGAACTGTTAGAATGATTATGTCCACATGGAGGTGTGCACACTGAACTGTTAGAATGAGTGTGTCCCTGTGGAGTTGTGCACACTGAAATGTTAGAATGAGTGTGTCCACATGGAGGTGTAAACCCTGAACTGTTAGAATGAGTGTGTCCACATGGAGGTGTGCACACTGAACTGTTAGAATGAGTGTGCCCACATGGAGGTGTGCACACTGAACTGTTAGAATGATTATGTCCACATGGAGGTGTGCACACTGAACTGTTAGAATGAGTGTGTCCCTGTGGAGTTGTGCACACTGAAATGTTAGAATGAGTGTGTCCACATGGAGGTGTAAACCCTGAACTGTTAGAATGAGTGTGTCCACATGGAGGTGTGCACACTGAACTGTTAGAATGAGTGTGCACACATGGAGGTGTAAACACTGAACTGTTTGAATGACTGTGTCCACGTGGAGTTGTGCACACTGAACTGTTAGAATGAGTGTGTCCCTGTGGAGTTGTGCACACTGAAATGTTAGAATGAGTGTGTCCACATGGAGGTGTAAACCCTGAACTGTTAGAATGAGTGTGTCCACATGGAGGTGTGCACACTGAACTGTTAGAATGAGTGTGCACACATGGAGGTGTAAGCACTGAACTGTTAGAATGACTGTGTCCACGTGGAGGTGTGCACACTGAACTGTTAGAATGAGTATGCCCACATGGAGGTGGGCACACTGAACTGTTAGAATGAGTGTGTCCACATGGAGGTGGGCACACTGAACTGTTAGAATGAGTGTATCCCTGTGGAGGTGTGCACACTGAACTGTTAGAATGCGTGTGTCCCTGTGGAGGTGTGCACACTGAACTGTAAGAATGAGTGTGTCCACATGGAGGTGTGCACACTGAACTGTTAGAATGAGTGTGCCCACATGGAGGTGTGCACACTGAACTGTAAGAATGAGGATGCCCACAGGGAGGTGTGCGCACTGAACTGTTAGAATGAGTGTGCCCACATGGAGGTGTGCACACTGAACTGTTAGAATGTTTGTGTCCACATGGAAGTGTGCACACTGAACTGTTAGAATGAGTGTGTCCACATGGAGGTGTGCACACTGAACTGTTAGAATGATTGTGTCCTCATGGAGGTGTGCACACTGAACTGTTAAAATGACTGTGCCCACATGGAGGTGTCCACACTGAACTGTTAGAATGATTATGTCCACATGGAGGTGTGCACACTGAACTGTTAGAATGAGTGTGTCCCTGTGGAGTTGTGCACACTGAAATGTTAGAATGAGTGTGTCCACATGGAGGTGTAAACCCTGAACTGTTAGAATGAGTGTGTCCACATGGAGGTGTGCACACTGAACTGTTAGAATGAGTGTGCCCACATGGAGGTGTGCACACTGAACTGTTAGAATGATTATGTCCACATGGAGGTGTGCACACTGAACTGTTAGAATGAGTGTGTCCCTGTGGAGTTGTGCACACTGAAATGTTAGAATGAGTGTGTCCACATGGAGGTGTAAACCCTGAACTGTTAGAATGAGTGTGTCCACATGGAGGTGTGCACACTGAACTGTTAGAATGAGTGTGCACACATGGAGGTGTAAACACTGAACTGTTAGAATGACTGTGTCCACGTGGAGTTGTGCACACTGAACTGTTAGAATGAGTGTGTCCCTGTGGAGTTGTGCACACTGAAATGTTAGAATGAGTGTGTCCACATGGAGGTGTGCACACTGAACTGTTAGAATGAGTGTATCCCTGTGGAGGTGTGCACACTGAACTGTTAGAATGAGTGTGTCCACATGGAGGTGTGCACACTGATCTGTTAGAATGAGTGTGCCCACATGGAGGTGTGCACACTGAACTGTTAGAATGATTGTGTCCACATGTAGGTGTACACACTGAACTGTTAGAATGAGTGTGTCCCTGTGGAGGTGTGCACACTGAACTGTTAGAATGAGTGTGTCCACTTGGAGGTGTGCACACTAAACTGTTAGAATGAGTGTGTCCACTTGGAGGTGTGCACACTGAACTGTTAGAATGAGTGTGTCCACATGGAGTTGTGCACACTGAACTGTTAGAATGATTGTGTCCACATGGAGGTGTGCACACTGAACTCTTGTAATGAGTGTGTCCACATGGAGGTGTGCACACTGAACTGTTAGAATGAGTGTGTTCACATTAAAAGTGTGCACACTGAACTGTTAGAATGAGGATGCCCACAGGGAGGTGTGTGCACTGAACTGTTAGAATGAGTGTGCCCACATGGAGGTGTGCACACTGAACTGTTAGAATGTTTGTGTCCACATGGAAGTGTGCACACTGAACTGTTAGAATGAGTGTGTCCACATGGAGGTGTGCACACTGAACTGTTAGAATGATTGTGTCCTCATGGAGGTGTGCACACTGAACTGTTAAAATGACTGTGCCCACATGGAGGTGTCCACACTGAACTGTTAGAATGATTATGTCCACATGGAGGTGTGCACACTGAACTGTTAGAATGAGTGTGTCCCTGTGGAGTTGTGCACACTGAAATGTTAGAATGAGTGTGTCCACATGGAGGTGTAAACCCTGAACTGTTAGAATGAGTGTGTCCACATGGAGGTGTGCACACTGAACTGTTAGAATGAGTGTGCCCACATGGAGGTGTGCACACTGAACTGTTAGAATGATTATGTCCACATGGAAGGTGTGCACACTGAACTGTTAGAATGAGTGTGTCCCTGTGGAGTTGTGCACACTGAAATGTTAGAATGAGTGTGTCCACATGGAGGTGTAAACCCTGAACTGTTAGAATGAGTGTGTCCACATGGAGGTGTGCACACTGAACTGTTAGAATGAGTGTGCACACATGGAGGTGTAAACACTGAACTGTTAGAATGACTGTGTCCACGTGGAGTTGTGCACACTGAACTGTTAGAATGAGTGTGTCCCTGTGGAGTTGTGCACACTGAAATGTTAGAATGAGTGTGTCCACATGGAGGTGTAAACCCTGAACTGTTAGAATGAGTGTGTCCACATGGAGGTGTGCACACTGAACTGTTAGAATGAGTGTGCACACATGGAGGTGTAAACACTGAACTGTTAGAATGACTGTGTCCACGTGGAGGTGTGCACACTGAACTGTTAGAATGAGTATGCCCACATGGAGGTGGGCACACTGAACTGTTAGAATGAGTGTGTCCACATGGAGGTGGGCACACTGAACTGTTAGAATGAGTGTATCCCTGTGGATGTGTGCACACTGAACTGTTAGAATGAGTGTGTCCCTGTGGAGGTGTGCACACTGAACTGTAAGAATGAGTGTGTCCACATGGAGGTGTGCACACTGAACTGTTAGAATGAGTGTGCCCACATGGAGGTGTGCACACTGAACTGTTAGAATGAGGATGCCCACAGGGAGGTGTGCGCACTGAACTGTTAGAATGAGTGTGCCCACATGGAGGTGTGCACACTGAACTGTTAGAATGTTTGTGTCCACATGGAAGTGTGCACACTGAACTGTTAGAATGAGTGTGTCCACATGGAGGTGTGCACACTGAACTGTTAGAATGATTGTGTCCTCATGGAGGTGTGCACACTGAACTGTTAAAATGACTGTGCCCACATGGAGGTGTCCACACTGAACTGTTAGAATGATTATGTCCACATGGAGGTGTGCACACTGAACTGTTAGAATGAGTGTGTCCCTGTGGAGTTGTGCACACTGAAATGTTAGAATGAGTGTGTCCACATGGAGGTGTAAACCCTGAACTGTTAGAATGAGTGTGTCCACATGGAGGTGTGCACACTGAACTGTTAGAATGAGTGTGCCCACATGGAGGTGTGCACACTGAACTGTTAGAATGATTATGTCCACATGGAGGTGTGCACACTGAACTGTTAGAATGAGTGTGTCCCTGTGGAGTTGTGCACACTGAAATGTTAGAATGAGTGTGTCCACATGGAGGTGTAAACCCTGAACTGTTAGAATGAGTGTGTCCACATGGAGGTGTGCACACTGAACTGTTAGAATGAGTGTGCACACATGGAGGTGTAAACACTGAACTGTTAGAATGACTGTGTCCACGTGGAGTTGTGCACACTGAACTGTTAGAATGAGTGTGTCCCTGTGGAGTTGTGCACACTGAAATGTTAGAATGAGTGTGTCCACATGGAGGTGTAAACCCTGAACTGTTAGAATGAGTGTGTCCACATGGAGGTGTGCACACTGAACTGTTAGAATGAGTGTGCACACATGGAGGTGTAAACACTGAACTGTTAGAATGACTGTGTCCACGTGGAGGTGTGCACACTGAACTGTTAGAATGAGTATGCCCACATGGAGGTGTGCACACTGAATTGTTAGAATTAGTGTGTCCACTTGGAGGTGTGCACACTAAACTGTTAGAATGAGTGTGTCCACATGCAGGTGTGCACACTGAACTGTTAGAATGTGTGTGTCCACATGGAGGTGTGCACACTGAACTGTTAGAATGGGTGTGTCCCTGTGGAGGTGTGCACACTGAAATGTTAGAACGAGTGTGTCCACATTGAGGTGTGCACACTGAAATGTTAGAATGGGTATGCCCACATGGAGGTGTGCACACTGAATTGTTAGAATGATTGTGTCCACATGTAGGTGTACACACTGAACTGTTATAATGAGTGTGTTTCTGTGGAGGTGTGCACACTGAACTGTTAGAATGATTATGTCCACATGGTGGTGTGCACACTGAACTGGTAAAATGAGTGTGTCCCTGTAGATGTGTGCACACTGAAATGTTAGAATGAGTGTGTCCACATGGAGGTGTGCACACTGAACTGTTAGAATGAGTGTGCCCACATGGAGTTGTGCACACTGAACTGTTAGAATGAGTGTGCCCACATGGAGGTGTGCACAATGAACTATTAGAATGATTGTGTCCACATGGCCGTGTCCACACTGAAGTGTTAGAATGAGTGTGCCCACATGGAGTTGTGCACACTGAACTGTTAGAATGAGTTTGTCCACAATAAAGTGTGCAAAATGAACTGTTAGAATGAGTGTGCCCACATGGATGTGTGCACCCTGAACTGTTAGAATGAGTGTGCCCACATGGAGGTGTGCACACTGAACTGTTAGAATGAGTGTGTCCACATGGAGGTGTGCACACTGAACTGTTAGAATTAGTGTTTCCACTTGGAGGTGTGCACACTAAACTGTTAGAATGAGTGCGCCCACTTGGAGGTGTGCACACTGAACTGTTAGAATGAGTGTGTCCACATAAAGGTGTGCACCCTGAACTGTTGAAAAGACTGTGCCCACATGGAGGTGTCCACACTGAACTGGTAGAATGAGTGTGTCCACATGGAGGTGTGCACAATGAACTGTTGCAATGAGTGTGTCCTCATGGAGGTGTGCACACTGAACTGTTAGAATGATTGTGTCCACATGCAAGTGTGCACACTGAACTGTTAGAATGAGTGTTCCCACATGGAGTTGTGCACACTGAAATGTTAGAATGCGTGTATCCTTGTGGAGGTGTGCACACTGAACTGTTAGAATGAGTGTGTCCCTGTGGAGGTGTGCACACTGAACTGTTAGAATGAGTGTGTCCACATGGAGGTGTGCACACCAAAGTGTTAGAATTTGTCCACGTGGAGGTGTGCACACTGAACTGTTAGAATGAGTGTGTCCACATGGAGGTGTGCACACTGAACTGTTAGAATGACTGTGTCCACATGGAGGTGTGCACACTGAACTGTTAGAATGAGTGTGCCCACATGGAGGTGTGCACACTGAACTGTTAGAATGAGTGTGTCCACATGGAGGTGTGCACACTGAACTGTTAGAATGATTGTGTCCTCATGGAGGTGTGCACACTGAACTGTTAAAATGACTGTGCCCACATGGAGGTGTCCACACTGAACTGTTAGAATGATTATGTCCACATGGAGGTGTGCACACTGAACTGTTAGAATGAGTGTGTCCCTGTGGAGTTGTGCACACTGAAATGTTAGAATGAGTGTGTCCACATGGAGGTGTAAACCCTGAACTGTTAGAATGAGTGTGTCCACATGGAGGTGTGCACACTGAACTGTTAGAATGAGTGTGCCCACATGGAGGTGTGCACACTGAACTGTTAGAATGATTATGTCCACATGGAGGTGTGCACACTGAACTGTTAGAATGAGTGTGTCCCTGTGGAGTTGTGCACACTGAAATGTTAGAATGAGTGTGTCCACATGGAGGTGTAAACCCTGAACTGTTAGAATGAGTGTGTCCACATGGAGGTGTGCACACTGAACTGTTAGAATGAGTGTGCACACATGGAGGTGTAAACACTGAACTGTTAGAATGACTGTGTCCACGTGGAGTTGTGCACACTGAACTGTTAGAATGAGTGTGTCCCTGTGGAGTTGTGCACACTGAAATGTTAGAATGAGTGTGTCCACATGGAGGTGTAAACCCTGAACTGTTAGAATGAGTGTGTCCACATGGAGGTGTGCACACTGAACTGTTAGAATGAGTGTGCACACATGGAGGTGTAAACACTGAACTGTTAGAATGACTGTGTCCACGTGGAGGTGTGCACACTGAACTGTTAGAATGAGTATGCCCACATGGAGGTGGGCACACTGAACTGTTAGAATGAGTGTGTCCACATGGAGGTGGGCACACTGAACTGTTAGAATGAGTGTATCCCTGTGGAGGTGTGCACACTGAACTGTTAGAATGAGTGTGTCCCTGTGGAGGTGTGCACACTGAACTGTAAGAATGAGTGTGTCCACATGGAGGTGTGCACACTGAACTGTTAGAATGAGTGTGCCCACATGGAGGTGTGCACACTGAACTGTTAGAATGAGGATGCCCACAGGGAGGTGTGCGCACTGAACTGTTAGAATGAGTGTGCCCACATGGAGGTGTGCACACTGAACTGTTAGAATGTTTGTGTCCACATGGAAGTGTGCACACTGAACTGTTAGAATGAGTGTGTCCACATGGAGGTGTGCACACTGAACTGTTAGAATGATTGTGTCCTCATGGAGGTGTGCACACTGAACTGTTAAAATGACTGTGCCCACATGGAGGTGTCCACACTGAACTGTTAGAATGATTATGTCCACATGGAGGTGTGCACACTGAACTGTTAGAATGAGTGTGTCCCTGTGGAGTTTTGCACACTGAAATGTTAGAATGAGTGTGTCCACATGGAGGTGTAAACCCTGAACTGTTAGAATGAGTGTGTCCACATGGAGGTGTGCACACTGAACTGTTAGAATGAGTGTGCCCACATGGAGGTGTGCACACTGAACTGTTAGAATGATTATGTCCACATGGAGGTGTGCACACTGAACTGTTAGAATGAGTGTGTCCCTGTGGAGTTGTGCACACTGAAATGTTAGAATGAGTGTGTCCACATGGAGGTGTAAACCCTGAACTGTTAGAATGAGTGTGTCCACATGGAGGTGTGCACACTGAACTGTTAGAATGAGTGTGCACACATGGAGGTGTAAACACTGAACTGTTAGAATGACTGTGTCCACATGGAGGTGTGCACACTGAACTGTTAGAATGAGTGTGTCCCTGTGGAGTTGTGCACACTGAAATGTTAGAATGAGTGTGTCCACATGGAGGTGTAAACCCTGAACTGTTAGAATGAGTGTGTCCACATGGAGGTGTGCACACTGAACTGTTAGAATGAGTGTGCACACATGGAGGTGTAAACACTGAACTGTTAGAATGACTGTGTCCACGTGGAGGTGTGCACACTGAACTGTTAGAATGAGTATGCCCACATGGAGGTGTGCACACTGAATTGTTAGAATGATTGTGTCCACATGTAGGTGTACACACTGAACTGTTAGAATGAGTGTGTCCCTGTGGAGGTGTGCACACTGAACTGTTAGAATTAGTGTGTCCACTTGGAGGTGTGCACACTAAACTGTTAGAATGAGTGTGTCCACATGCAGGTGTGCACACTGAACTGTTAGAATGTGTGTGTCCACATGGAGGTGTGCACACTGAACTGTTAGAATGGGTGTGTCCCTGTGGAGGTGTGCACACTGAAATGTTAGAACGAGTGTGTCCACATTGAGGTGTGCACACTGAAATGTTAGAATGGGTATGCCCACATGGAGGTGTGCACACTGAATTGTTAGAATGATTGTGTCCACATGTAGGTGTACACACTGAACTGTTATAATGAGTGTGTTTCTGTGGAGGTGTGCACACTGAAATGTTAGAATGATTATGTCCACATGGTGGTGTGCACACTGAACTGGTAAAATGAGTGTGTCCCTGTAGATGTGTGCACACTGAAATGTTAGAATGAGTGTGTCCACATGGAGGTGTGCACACTGAACTGTTAGAATGAGTGTGCCCACATGGAGTTGTGCACACTGAACTGTTAGAATGAGTGTGCCCACATGGAGGTGTGCACAATGAACTATTAGAATGATTGTGTCCACATGGCCGTGTCCACACTGAAGTGTTAGAATGAGTGTGCCCACATGGAGTTGTGCACACTGAACTGTTAGAATGAGTTTGTCCACAATAAAGTGTGCAAAATGAACTGTTAGAATGAGTGTGCCCACATGGATGTGTGCACCCTGAACTGTTAGAATGAGTGTGCCCACATGGAGGTGTGCACACTGAACTGTTAGAATGAGTGTGTCCACATGGAGGTGTGCACACTGAACTGTTAGAATTAGTGTTTCCACTTGGAGGTGTGCACACTAAACTGTTAGAATGAGTGCGCCCACTTGGAGGTGTGCACACTGAACTGTTAGAATGAGTGTGTCCACATAAAGGTGTGCACACTGAACTGTTAAAAAGACTGTGCCCACATGGAGGTGTCCACACTGAACTGGTAGAATGAGTGTGTCCACATGGAGGTGTGCACAATGAACTGTTGCAATGAGTGTGTCCTCATGGAGGTGTGCACACTGAACTGTTAGAATGATTGTGTCCACATGCAAGTGTGCACACTGAACTGTTAGAATGAGTGTTCCCACATGGAGTTGTGCACACTGAAATGTTAGAATGCGTGTATCCTTGTGGAGGTGTGCACACTGAACTGTTAGAATGAGTGTGTCCCTGTGGAGGTGTGCACACTGAACTGTTAGAATGAGTGTGTCCACATGGAGGTGTGCACACCAAAGTGTTAGAATTTGTCCACATGGAGGTGTGCACACTGAACTGTTAGAATGAGTGTGTCCACATGGAGGTGTGCACACTGAACTGTTAGAATGACTGTGTCCACATGGAGGTGTGCACACTGAACTGTTAGAATGAGTGTGCCCACATGGAGGTGTGCACACTGAACTGTTAGAATGAGTGTGTCTACATGTCCGTGTCCACAGTGAAGTGTTAGAATGAGTGTGCCCACATGGAGTTGTGCACACTGAACTGTTAGAATTTCTGTGTCCACATGGAGGTGTGCACACTGAACTGTTAGAATGAGTGTGCCCACATGGAGTTGTGCACACTGAACTGTTAGAATGACTGTGTCCACGTGGAGGTGTGCACAGTGAACTGTTAGAATGAGTGTGTCCACATGGAGGTGTGCACACTGATCTGTTAGAATGAGTGTGCCCACATGGAGGTGTGCACACTGAACTGTTAGAATGATTGTGTCCACATGTAGGTGTACACACTGAACTGTTAGAATGAGTGTGTCCCTGTGGAGGTGTGCACACTGAACTGTTAGAATTAGTGTGTCCACTTGGAGGTGTGCACACTAAACTGTTAGAATGAGTGTGTCCACTTGGAGGTGTGCACACTGAACTGTTAGAATGAGTGTGTCCACATGGAGTTGTGCACACTGAACTGTTAGAATGATTGTGTCCACATGGAGGTGTGCACACTGAACTCTTAGAATGAGTGTGTCCACATGGAGGTGTGCACACTGAACTGTTAGAATGAGTGTGTTCACATTAAAAGTGTGCACACTGAACTGTTAGAATGAGTGTGCCCACATGGAGGTGTCCACACTGAACTGTTAGAATGATTATGTCCACACGGAGGTGTGCACACTGAACTGTTAGAATGAGTGTATCCCTGTGGAGGTGTGCACACTGAACTGTTAGAATGAGTGTGACCACATGGAGTTGTGCACACTGAATTGTTATAATGAGTGTGCCCACATGGACGTGTGCACACTGCACTGTTAGAATGAGTGTGCCCACATGGAGTTGTGCACACTGAACTGTTAGAATGAGTGTGTCCACATGGAGGTGGGCACACTGAACTGTTAGAATTAGTGTTTCCACTTGGAGGTGTGCACACTAAACTGTTAGAATGAGTGCGCCCACTTGGAGGTGTGCACACTGAACTGTTAGAATGAGTGTGTCCACATAAAGGTGTGCACACTGAACTGTTAAAAAGACTGTGCCCACATGGAGGTGTCCACACTGAACTGTTAGAATGATTATGTCCACATGGAGGTGGGCACACTGAACTGTTAGAATGAGTGTATCCCTGTGGAGGTGTGCACACTGAACTGTTAGAATGAGTGTGTCCCTGTGGAGGTGTGCACACTGAACTGTAAGAATGAGTGTGTCCACATGGAGGTGTGCACACTGAACTGTTAGAATGAGTGTGCCCACATGGAGGTGTGCACACTGAACTGTTAGAATGAGGATGCCCACAGGGAGGTGTGCGCACTGAACTGTTAGAATGAGTGTGCCCACATGGAGGTGTGCACACTGAACTGTTAGAATGTTTGTGTCCACATGGAAGTGTGCACACTGAACTGTTAGAATGAGTGTGTCCACATGGAGGTGTGCACACTGAACTGTTAGAATGATTGTGTCCTCATGGAGGTGTGCACACTGAACTGTTAAAATGACTGTGCCCACATGGAGGTGTCCACACTGAACTGTTAGAATGATTATGTCCACATGGAGGTGTGCACACTGAACTGTTAGAATGAGTGTGTCCCTGTGGAGTTTTGCACACTGAAATGTTAGAATGAGTGTGTCCACATGGAGGTGTAAACCCTGAACTGTTAGAATGAGTGTGTCCACATGGAGGTGTGCACACTGAACTGTTAGAATGAGTGTGCCCACATGGAGGTGTGCACACTGAACTGTTAGAATGATTATGTCCACATGGAGGTGTGCACACTGAACTGTTAGAATGAGTGTGTCCCTGTGGAGTTGTGCACACTGAAATGTTAGAATGAGTGTGTCCACATGGAGGTGTAAACCCTGAACTGTTAGAATGAGTGTGTCCACATGGAGGTGTGCACACTGAACTGTTAGAATGAGTGTGCACACATGGAGGTGTAAACACTGAACTGTTAGAATGACTGTGTCCACATGGAGGTGTGCACACTGAACTGTTAGAATGAGTGTGTCCCTGTGGAGTTGTGCACACTGAAATGTTAGAATGAGTGTGTCCACATGGAGGTGTAAACCCTGAACTGTTAGAATGAGTGTGTCCACATGGAGGTGTGCACACTGAACTGTTAGAATGAGTGTGCACACATGGAGGTGTAAACACTGAACTGTTAGAATGACTGTGTCCACGTGGAGGTGTGCACACTGAACTGTTAGAATGAGTATGCCCACATGGAGGTGTGCACACTGAATTGTTAGAATGATTGTGTCCACATGTAGGTGTACACACTGAACTGTTAGAATGAGTGTGTCCCTGTGGAGGTGTGCACACTGAACTGTTAGAATTAGTGTGTCCACTTGGAGGTGTGCACACTAAACTGTTAGAATGAGTGTGTCCACATGCAGGTGTGCACACTGAACTGTTAGAATGTGTGTGTCCACATGGAGGTGTGCACACTGAACTGTTAGAATGGGTGTGTCCCTGTGGAGGTGTGCACACTGAAATGTTAGAACGAGTGTGTCCACATTGAGGTGTGCACACTGAAATGTTAGAATGGGTATGCCCACATGGAGGTGTGCACACTGAATTGTTAGAATGATTGTGTCCACATGTAGGTGTACACACTGAACTGTTATAATGAGTGTGTTTCTGTGGAGGTGTGCACACTGAAATGTTAGAATGATTATGTCCACATGGTGGTGTGCACACTGAACTGGTAAAATGAGTGTGTCCCTGTAGATGTGTGCACACTGAAATGTTAGAATGAGTGTGTCCACATGGAGGTGTGCACACTGAACTGTTAGAATGAGTGTGCCCACATGGAGTTGTGCACACTGAACTGTTAGAATGAGTGTGCCCACATGGAGGTGTGCACAATGAACTATTAGAATGATTGTGTCCACATGGCCGTGTCCACACTGAAGTGTTAGAATGAGTGTGCCCACATGGAGTTGTGCACACTGAACTGTTAGAATGAGTTTGTCCACAATAAAGTGTGCAAAATGAACTGTTAGAATGAGTGTGCCCACATGGATGTGTGCACCCTGAACTGTTAGAATGAGTGTGCCCACATGGAGGTGTGCACACTGAACTGTTAGAATGAGTGTGTCCACATGGAGGTGTGCACACTGAACTGTTAGAATTAGTGTTTCCACTTGGAGGTGTGCACACTAAACTGTTAGAATGAGTGCGCCCACTTGGAGGTGTGCACACTGAACTGTTAGAATGAGTGTGTCCACATAAAGGTGTGCACACTGAACTGTTAAAAAGACTGTGCCCACATGGAGGTGTCCACACTGAACTGTTAGAATGATTATGTCCACATGGAGGTGTGCACACTGAACTGTTAGAATGAGTGTGTCCCTGTGGAGTTGTGCACACTGAAATGTTAGAATGAGTGTGTCCACATGGAGGTGTAAACCCTGAACTGTTAGAATGAGTGTGTCCACATGGAGGTGTGCACACTGAACTGTTAGAATGAGTGTGCCCACATGGAGGTGTGCACACTGAACTGTTAGAATGATTATGTCCACATGGAGGTGTGCACACTGAACTGTTAGAATGAGTGTGTCCCTGTGGAGTTGTGCACACTGAAATGTTAGAATGAGTGTGTCCACATGGAGGTGTAAACCCTGAACTGTTAGAATGAGTGTGTCCACATGGAGGTGTGCACACTGAACTGTTAGAATGAGTGTGCACACATGGAGGTGTAAACACTGAACTGTTAGAATGACTGTGTCCACGTGGAGTTGTGCACACTGAACTGTTAGAATGAGTGTGTCCCTGTGGAGTTGTGCACACTGAAATGTTAGAATGAGTGTGTCCACATGGAGGTGTAAACCCTGAACTGTTAGAATGAGTGTGTCCACATGGAGGTGTGCACACTGAACTGTTAGAATGAGTGTGCACACATGGAGGTGTAAACACTGAACTGTTAGAATGACTGTGTCCACGTGGAGGTGTGCACACTGAACTGTTAGAATGAGTATGCCCACATGGAGGTGTGCACACTGAATTGTTAGAATGATTGTGTCCACATGTAGGTGTACACACTGAACTGATAGAATGAGTGTGTCCCTGTGGAGGTGTGCACACTGAACTGTTAGAATTAGTGTGTCCACTTGGAGGTGTGCACACTAAACTGTTAGAATGAGTGTGTCCACATGCAGGTGTGCACACTGAACTGTTAGAATGTGTGTGTCCACATGGAGGTGTGCACACTGAACTGTTAGAATGGGTGTGTCCCTGTGGAGGTGTGCACACTGAAATGTTAGAACGAGTGTGTCCACATTGAGGTGTGCACACTGAAATGTTAGAATGGGTATGCCCACATGGAGGTGTGCACACTGAATTGTTAGAATGATTGTGTCCACATGTAGGTGTACACACTGAACTGTTATAATGAGTGTGTTTCTGTGGAGGTGTGCACACTGAACTGTTAGAATGATTATGTCCACATGGTGGTGTGCACACTGAACTGGTAAAATGAGTGTGTCCCTGTAGATGTGTGCACACTGAAATGTTAGAATGAGTGTGTCCACATGGAGGTGTGCACACTGAACTGTTAGAATGAGTGTGCCCACATGGAGTTGTGCACACTGAACTGTTAGAATGAGTGTGCCCACATGGAGGTGTGCACAATGAACTATTAGAATGATTGTGTCCACATGGCCGTGTCCACACTGAAGTGTTAGAATGAGTGTGCCCACATGGAGTTGTGCACACTGAACTGTTAGAATGAGTTTGTCCACAATAAAGTGTGCAAAATGAACTGTTAGAATGAGTGTGCCCACATGGATGTGTGCACCCTGAACTGTTAGAATGAGTGTGCCCACATGGAGGTGTGCACACTGAACTGTTAGAATGAGTGTGTCCACATGGAGGTGTGCACACTGAACTGTTAGAATTAGTGTTTCCACTTGGAGGTGTGCACACTAAACTGTTAGAATGAGTGCGCCCACTTGGAGGTGTGCACACTGAACTGTTAGAATGAGTGTGTCCACATAAAGGTGTGCACACTGAACTGTTAAAAAGACTGTGCCCACATGGAGGTGTCCACACTGAACTGGTAGAATGAGTGTGTCCACATGGAGGTGTGCACAATGAACTGTTGCAATGAGTGTGTCCTCATGGAGGTGTGCACACTGAACTGTTAGAATGATTGTGTCCACATGCAAGTGTGCACACTGAACTGTTAGAATGAGTGTTCCCACATGGAGTTGTGCACACTGAAATGTTAGAATGCGTGTATCCTTGTGGAGGTGTGCACACTGAACTGTTAGAATGAGTGTGTCCCTGTGGAGGTGTGCACACTGAACTGTTAGAATGAGTGTGTCCACATGGAGGTGTGCACACCAAAGTGTTAGAATTTGTCCACATGGAGGTGTGCACACTGAACTGTTAGAATGAGTGTGTCCACATGGAGGTGTGCACACTGAACTGTTAGAATGACTGTGTCCACATGGAGGTGTGCACACTGAACTGTTAGAATGAGTGTGCCCACATGGAGGTGTGCACACTGAACTGTTAGAATGAGTGTGTCTACATGTCCGTGTCCACAGTGAAGTGTTAGAATGAGTGTGCCCACATGGAGTTGTGCACACTGAACTGTTAGAATTTCTGTGTCCACATGGAGGTGTGCACACTGAACTGTTAGAATGAGTGTGCCCACATGGAGTTGTGCACACTGAACTGTTAGAATGACTGTGTCCACGTGGAGGTGTGCACAGTGAACTGTTAGAATGAGTGTGTCCACATGGAGGTGTGCACACTGATCTGTTAGAATGAGTGTGCCCACATGGAGGTGTGCACACTGAACTGTTAGAATGATTGTGTCCACATGTAGGTGTACACACTGAACTGTTAGAATGAGTGTGTCCCTGTGGAGGTGTGCACACTGAACTGTTAGAATTAGTGTGTCCACTTGGAGGTGTGCACACTAAACTGTTAGAATGAGTGTGTCCACTTGGAGGTGTGCACACTGAACTGTTAGAATGAGTGTGTCCACATGGAGTTGTGCACACTGAACTGTTAGAATGATTGTGTCCACATGGAGGTGTGCACACTGAACTCTTAGAATGAGTGTGTCCACATGGAGGTGTGCACACTGAACTGTTAGAATGAGTGTGTTCACATTAAAAGTGTGCACACTGAACTGTTAGAATGAGTGTGCCCACATGGAGGTGTCCACACTGAACTGTTAGAATGATTATGTCCACACGGAGGTGTGCACACTGAACTGTTAGAATGAGTGTATCCCTGTGGAGGTGTGCACACTGAACTGTTAGAATGAGTGTGACCACATGGAGTTGTGCACACTGAATTGTTATAATGAGTGTGCCCACATGGACGTGTGCACACTGCACTGTTAGAATGAGTGTGCCCACATGGAGTTGTGCACACTGAACCTGTTAGAATGAGTGTGTCCACATGGAGGTGGGCACACTGAACTGTTAGAATTAGTGTTTCCACTTGGAGGTGTGCACACTAAACTGTTAGAATGAGTGCGCCCACTTGGAGGTGTGCACACTGAACTGTTAGAATGAGTGTGTCCACATAAAGGTGTGCACACTGAACTGTTAAAAAGACTGTGCCCACATGGAGGTGTCCACACTGAACTGTTAGAATGATTATGTCCACATGGAGGTGTGCACACTGAACTGTTAGAATGAGTGTGTCCCTGTGGAGTTGTGCACACTGAAATGTTAGAATGAGTGTGTCCACATGGAGGTGTAAACCCTGAACTGTTAGAATGAGTGTGTCCACATGGAGGTGTGCACACTGAACTGTTAGAATGAGTGTGCCCACATGGAGGTGTGCACACTGAACTGTTAGAATGATTATGTCCACATGGAGGTGTGCACACTGAACTGTTAGAATGAGTGTGTCCCTGTGGAGTTGTGCACACTGAAATGTTAGAATGAGTGTGTCCACATGGAGGTGTAAACCCTGAACTGTTAGAATGAGTGTGTCCACATGGAGGTGTGCACACTGAACTGTTAGAATGAGTGTGCACACATGGAGGTGTAAACACTGAACTGTTAGAATGACTGTGTCCACGTGGAGTTGTGCACACTGAACTGTTAGAATGAGTGTGTCCCTGTGGAGTTGTGCACACTGAAATGTTAGAATGAGTGTGTCCACATGGAGGTGTAAACCCTGAACTGTTAGAATGAGTGTGTCCACATGGAGGTGTGCACACTGAACTGTTAGAATGAGTGTGCACACATGGAGGTGTAAACACTGAACTGTTAGAATGACTGTGTCCACGTGGAGGTGTGCACACTGAACTGTTAGAATGAGTATGCCCACATGGAGGTGTGCACACTGAATTGTTAGAATGATTGTGTCCACATGTAGGTGTACACACTGAACTGATAGAATGAGTGTGTCCCTGTGGAGGTGTGCACACTGAACTGTTAGAATTAGTGTGTCCACTTGGAGGTGTGCACACTAAACTGTTAGAATGAGTGTGTCCACATGCAGGTGTGCACACTGAACTGTTAGAATGTGTGTGTCCACATGGAGGTGTGCACACTGAACTGTTAGAATGGGTGTGTCCCTGTGGAGGTGTGCACACTGAAATGTTAGAACGAGTGTGTCCACATTGAGGTGTGCACACTGAAATGTTAGAATGGGTATGCCCACATGGAGGTGTGCACACTGAATTGTTAGAATGATTGTGTCCACATGTAGGTGTACACACTGAACTGTTATAATGAGTGTGTTTCTGTGGAGGTGTGCACACTGAACTGTTAGAATGATTATGTCCACATGGTGGTGTGCACACTGAACTGGTAAAATGAGTGTGTCCCTGTAGATGTGTGCACACTGAAATGTTAGAATGAGTGTGTCCACATGGAGGTGTGCACACTGAACTGTTAGAATGAGTGTGCCCACATGGAGTTGTGCACACTGAACTGTTAGAATGAGTGTGCCCACATGGAGGTGTGCACAATGAACTATTAGAATGATTGTGTCCACATGGCCGTGTCCACACTGAAGTGTTAGAATGAGTGTGCCCACATGGAGTTGTGCACACTGAACTGTTAGAATGAGTTTGTCCACAATAAAGTGTGCAAAATGAACTGTTAGAATGAGTGTGCCCACATGGATGTGTGCACCCTGAACTGTTAGAATGAGTGTGCCCACATGGAGGTGTGCACACTGAACTGTTAGAATGAGTGTGTCCACATGGAGGTGTGCACACTGAACTGTTAGAATTAGTGTTTCCACTTGGAGGTGTGCACACTAAACTGTTAGAATGAGTGCGCCCACTTGGAGGTGTGCACACTGAACTGTTAGAATGAGTGTGTCCACATAAAGGTGTGCACACTGAACTGTTAAAAAGACTGTGCCCACATGGAGGTGTCCACACTGAACTGGTAGAATGAGTGTGTCCACATGGAGGTGTGCACAATGAACTGTTGCAATGAGTGTGTCCTCATGGAGGTGTGCACACTGAACTGTTAGAATGATTGTGTCCACATGCAAGTGTGCACACTGAACTGTTAGAATGAGTGTTCCCACATGGAGTTGTGCACACTGAAATGTTAGAATGCGTGTATCCTTGTGGAGGTGTGCACACTGAACTGTTAGAATGAGTGTGTCCCTGTGGAGGTGTGCACACTGAACTGTTAGAATGAGTGTGTCCACATGGAGGTGTGCACACCAAAGTGTTAGAATTTGTCCACATGGAGGTGTGCACACTGAACTGTTAGAATGAGTGTGTCCACATGGAGGTGTGCACACTGAACTGTTAGAATGACTGTGTCCACATGGAGGTGTGCACACTGAACTGTTAGAATGAGTGTGCCCACATGGAGGTGTGCACACTGAACTGTTAGAATGAGTGTGTCTACATGTCCGTGTCCACAGTGAAGTGTTAGAATGAGTGTGCCCACATGGAGTTGTGCACACTGAACTGTTAGAATTTCTGTGTCCACATGGAGGTGTGCACACTGAACTGTTAGAATGAGTGTGCCCACATGGAGTTGTGCACACTGAACTGTTAGAATGACTGTGTCCACGTGGAGGTGTGCACAGTGAACTGTTAGAATGGGTGTGTCCACATGGAGGTGTGCACACTGATCTGTTAGAATGAGTGTGCCCACATGGAGGTGTGCACACTGAACTGTTAGAATGATTGTGTCCACATGTAGGTGTACACACTGAACTGTTAGAATGAGTGTGTCCCTGTGGAGGTGTGCACACTGAACTGTTAGAATTAGTGTGTCCACTTGGAGGTGTGCACACTAAACTGTTAGAATGAGTGTGTCCACTTGGAGGTGTGCACACTGAACTGTTAGAATGAGTGTGTCCACATGGAGTTGTGCACACTGAACTGTTAGAATGATTGTGTCCACATGGAGGTGTGCACACTGAACTCTTAGAATGAGTGTGTCCACATGGAGGTGTGCACACTGAACTGTTAGAATGAGTGTGTTCACATTAAAAGTGTGCACACTGAACTGTTAGAATGAGTGTGCCCACATGGAGGTGTCCACACTGAACTGTTAGAATGAATTATGTCCACACGGAGGTGTGCACACTGAACTGTTAGAATGAGTGTATCCCTGTGGAGGTGTGCACACTGAACTGTTAGAATGAGTGTGACCACATGGAGTTGTGCACACTGAATTGTTATAATGAGTGTGCCCACATGGACGTGTGCACACTGAACTGTTAGAATGAGTGTGCCCACATGGAGTTGTGCACACTGAACTGTTAGAATGAGTGTGTCCACATGGAGGTGGGCACACTGAACTGTTAGAATGAGTGTATCCCTGTGGAGGTGTGCACACTGAACTGTTAGAATGAGGGTGTCCCTGTGGAGGTGTGCACACTGAACTGTAAGAATGAGTGTGTCCACATGGAGGTGTGCACACTGAACTGTTAGAATGAGTGCGCCCACATGGAGGTGTGCACACTGAACTGTTAGAATGAGGATGCCCACAGGGAAGTGTGCGCACTGAACTGTTAGAATGAGTGTGCCCACATGGAGGTGTGCACAATGAACTGTTAGAATGTTTGTGTCCACATGGAGGTGTGCACACTGAACTGTTAGAATGAGTGTGTCCACATGGAGGTGTGCACACTGAACTGTTAGAATGATTGTGTCCTCATGGAGGTGTGCACACTGAACTGTTAAAATGACTGTGCCCACATGGAGGTGTCCACACTGAACTGTTAGAATGATTATGTCCACATGGAGGTGTGCACACTGAACTGTTAGAATGAGGGTGTCCCTGTGGAGTTGTGCACACTGAAATGTTAGAATGAGTGTGTCCACATGGAGGTGTAAACCCTGAACTGTTAGAATGAGTGTGTCCACATGGAGGTGTGCACACTGAACTGTTAGAATGAGTGTGCCCACATGGAGGTGTGCACACTGAACTGTTAGAATGATTATGTCCACATGGAGGTGTGCACAATGAACTGTTAGAATGAGTGTGTCCCTGTGGAGTTGTGCACACTGAAATGTTAGAATGAGTGTGTCCACATGGAGGTGTAAACCCTGAACTGTTAGAATGAGTGTGTCCACATGGAGGTGTGCACACTGAACTGTTAGAATGAGTGTGCCCACATGGAGGTGTGCACACTGAACTGTTAGAATGAGTGTGCCCACATGGAGGTGTAAACACTGAACTGTTAGAATGACTGTGTCCACGTGGAGGTGTGCACAGTGAACTGTTAGAATGAGTGTGTCCACATGGAGGTGTGCACACTGAACTTTTAGAATGAGTATGCCCACATGGAGGTGTGCACACTGAATTGTTAGAATGATTGTGTCCACATGTAGGTGTACACACTGAACTGTTAGAATGAGTGTGTCCCTGTGGAGGTGTGCACACTGAACTGTTAGAATTAGTGTGTCCACTTGGAGGTGTGCACACTAAACTGTTAGAATGAGTGTGTCCACATGCAGGTGTGCACACTGAACTGTTAGAATGTGTTTGTCCACATGGAGGTGTGCACACTGAACTGTTAGAATGAGTGTGTCCATGTGCAGGTGTGCACACTGAAATGTTAGAACGAGTGTGTCCACATTGAGGTGTGCACACTGAAATGTTAGAATGGGTATGTCCACATGGAGGTGTGCACACTGAACTGGTAAAATGAGTGTGTCCCTGTAGAGGTGTGCACACTGAAATGTTAGAATGAGTGTGTCCACATGGAGGTGTGCACACTGAACTGTTAGAAT